>NW_027596710.1:0-176072 GCF_964194155.1 Cetorhinus maximus
ACAAAAGACTGCAAACAGGCCAAGTGCTGCAACCGGTCACCTCTACAGGACCTGCCCCAAACGCTGCCGTACTTACGCACAGGCAGCCAAAGGCAACGAGGGGGAAGCAGAAGAAATGCTTCGTGTCACTCCAACCACCAAGGCCCCCAGGGAGCTCAAAGGGAGAAAGGAGGACACAGAGAGAGACAAGGTGGATGAAGAGATTGAAGCAACAGAGAGCCAATCAACAGCACTACCCCCTGAACCTCCCAGTCCTCAGGACAGCGAATCAATGGAGGAGGAGGCAGCAGTGGAAAATCAGCAGGGGGAGTGGCAGACGGTGAAGAGAGCCAAAAGGAAGAAGGTGCGAAGAAGAAGCAAAGCCACGTCCCAGACAAGTGGGAAGAGGCGTCTCCCATCCGACATGGATGACAAAGGCAGCAGCTCTTCGGATGAAGAAGTGCCAGGGCGGCACCTACAGAAGAGGCGGTAAAGCTCCAGGGCATTGGAGGACGAGACACCCGAGCTCCAGAACATTGGAGACAACAAGGAGACCAGCGCCCCCCAACTTTGCCTGCAACCTGAGGAGGCCAGTGCACCACAGCCCCTGGAATCTGGGAGCAGTGAGGCAATCATCGCACCCCAGCTCCGGGAAGCCGGGAACAGCAACGCCCCAGAGCGGGTGAGTTTTGGAGAAGCTTCTCCAGCAAATGTCATCTCAAAACCCGCTCTCTACGCGAACCCCCAGATGCCACCCGAGCAGAACACTGCCAAGGAGAACTACCTCAGCCCATCCAAAGTGAAGGAATTTGAGCTCACTACGGGTATGAAGGAGCAGACTAAAGGTCTGGGACTCTCAGAGACAATGGGTTTGGTAGGAGAATAAATGCTTTAAAATGGGTTTAAAGATTGTATCCATAAATGTGCGTAGCATTAAATCTACTACGCGATGTGTTGCGACCTTGCACTACCTAGCCAAGGTCAAAGCTGACCTGTTGTTTCTGCAGGAGTGTGCGATACCGCACCTCAGCTCCTACAGGCAATGGTCACGATGGTGGTCCCACGGGCCATCGATCTGGTCGGGTGGAAACGACTCTCGTTCCTCCGGCCTGGGTATTCTGCTGCGGGGAGGCAACTTCACCGTCTCCGAGGTTAAGGAGGTGGTGGGCGGGCGCCTCCTCGTAGCAGACGTAATGTACAAGAACGCTCCACTCTGGTTAATTAACGTGTACGCCCCGTCACAAGGGGCTGAGCGGCTGGAGGTTTTTCAGCAGCTCCCACTGCTGCTGGTGACCTCCAGGCCGGTCATTCTGGGCGGTGACTTCAACTGCATCATCGATGCGGCTGGACGATCCAGCAGGGCCGACAGCAGATTGGACGCTACGTCCAGATTCCTGATGGAAACAGTTAAGGATGCCAAGCTGCACGACGTCTTTAGCAACCCTGCAGACGGAGCGCAGCGTAGATACACCTGGTCGCGGCCAGACGGGTCCATTCATTCCAGGATAGACTTCCTGTTTGTGTCCCGTGCATTCACAGTCAGATCCACCGACGTCAAGCCGGTGTTCTTCTCTGACCACTGCCTCCTACTGGTGGACTGCCACTTAGAGAAGGACCATAGGGTGGGCAGTGGGGCATGGAAGCTAAATGTGCAACTGCTGACCCCAGAGAACATTGAGGAGCTCAAGAGGGATTACAAAGGTTGGAGAACCGTGGAACCCCTCTTTGAGTCCCTGACACCCTGGTGGGAAGCGATCAAGGGAAACATCAAGAGGTTTTTCATCCTCAAAGGCACCCAGAAAGCTAGAAAGGAACAGAGGGAAATGTCCCGACTCCAGAAAAACATGCAGAATCTGCTCCGGCTGCCGTCGATTGGGGTCGATGTCAAGGAGGAACTCCAAGGGGTGAAGAGCCAGCAAGCCTCGCACTTTGCCTCAGAGGCCTCCAAGATCATCTTCCGTTCTAGAGTCCGCTCCGTGGAGCAGGATGAGACGTGCTCACATTTCTTCTTCCAAAAAGTACACAGAAGGAGCTCTGTGATCCGCAGCCTGAAGGAAGAAGATGGCTCAGTAAAGTCATCGCAGTCCGACATTTTGAGCATCAGCAAATCCTTTTATGCCGGATTGTACGACGTGAAGCCCTCGGACAGCACGCCCTCCCAGTCCTTCCTATCCTCTATCATGGAGGTCTTAGACAGCAGTACACGGGAGAGCCTGGACAAACCGCTAAATCCTGATGAACTGACTAAGGCCCTTGAGTCCTTCGAGAAGAGTAAAACTCTCGGAAGCGACGGCTTGCCGGCGGAGTTGTATTTGGCTCTGTGGGACTTGATCGGCCCAGACCTGCTAGGGGTGTACGAGAGTATGCTCCTGGCCGGTAGTATGTCAGAATCCATGAGGAAAGGCATCATCACCCTCATCTACAAGCACAAGGGGGAAAGGGAGGAAATTAGAAATTGGCGACCCATTTCACTGTTGAATGTGAACTATAAGATTCTGTCCAAGGTCATCGCCAATCGGGTCAAATCCGCTCTGGAAGTGGTGATCCACCCTGACCAGACCTGCACTGTGCCGGGCAGGAAGATCTCTGACAGCCTCGCGCTGCTCAGGGATACGATTGCCTGTGTACAGGACAGGGGTGTGGATACCTGCCTCATCAGCTTGGATCAGGAGAAGGCCTTTGACACAATATCGCACACCTACATGGGGTTGAGAAACTTATTAGCCAGGATTGAATGGCGGAGCAGACTCAATGGGCCGATTGGTCTAATTTCTGCTCCTATGGCTTACGGTCTTATATTCATGTATAATTATCGGGCCGATGATAGGAGCTGTCCTGGAGACACAGATATTGTTGTATATGTTTCATCTCTTCAAACAAAGAATTGAGTTAGCAATCCTCTTTGTGTCGTCGGTGTGTTTGCGTAAGGTGGAAAACACAACATGGAGGACCCCCATTTAAGGTGAATGGCAAAAGAACCAAGGCGACATGAGGAGAAACCTTCTTGCGCAGTGAGTGGTTAGAATCTGCAATGCACTGCCTGAGAGTGTGCTGGGGGCACTTTCAAGAGTGGCTTTCAAAAGAGAATCGGATAATTATCTGAAGAGAAAATATTTGCAGGGCTATGGGGAAAAGGCAGGTGAGTGGCACTAGGGGAGTTGCTCTTGCAGAGAGCTAGCACAGACACGACAGGCCGAATGGCCTCCTTTTCTGCTCTAACCAATCTAGGACTCTATGTGTGCAGCTCTGCACACTTGCTTGCTGCATTGTCACTCACGCCCTGCAAGACACGCAACTGCTTTCAAAAGCTTCTCCCACAGCAGCATCTGACACTGACGCAAAGTGAGAGAGAGAGAAAGAAAGAAAGTTGGATTTTGGAACATGTACATGTTGAAAAGTAAAGAAAGCAGATGTTTGTAAGAAAACTATTTTTAGCATTGAAAATCCCCTGGGAAGGGGGGCGTGCACAATACCAAATCTAGGGCCTGTTCCCTAGTTGGGTCCTCGACATGCTGGCCTAAAACACCATCTCGTACACACTCCAGAAATTCACCCGTCACAGTATTATTGCTAATCCACAGGCGGGATGAGGCTTCATGAAGTGTTTAAAAATTGAGTAAAAATTTTTTTAAAAATTCATTGATATGCCCCAACTCATGTGACACATGAGGGGACAGGTTTTAAAATGTTTTAATTTCTTTATTTACATGTTTAAAACTTAAACTAATCTCCCTCAGGCAGCTCTGTGCCTTGGAGATTTCTGCGCTCTTTCGCACACATCTGGCCCATTCCTCACTCCTGCGTGGTGGCGATTCCCCGAGCCATGTTTCACTTTATCTGGAGGTCGGAAAGGTATCAGGTTTGCAGGGACACAATGTACAAACCTCTATATAAAGGGGGAAAAATGTGCCCAACATCGCCCTCATCCTAATGGCCACCTTTGTGTGTGGCTGCATCAAGCTGGGTGCAGACCCTCAGTACGCAAACACCAAGTGTCACTAAGTGCTGTACCACCTGTCCATCGTGGAAAAATTTATGCAGAAAAACACCTTTGACCACAAGTCTATCAGGCAGCGGCGGCAAGTAACGTCTTAGAGGCCCTGAGGGAAAAGGAGAGGGTGGATCCTGTGGGATGGTTCCCCGAGCAGACTGTCAAAGTCATTTGGCAGAAGGCCTCATCGCCAGAACTTTCCAACAAGCACCAAGACGTAGCTAGGCTGATGGTAAGAAAGGCCCTCCCCGTCAGATCTGTCCTACACGCCAGGAGTCTCACCCCCTCTGCACGTTGCCCTCGAGGTGGCTGTGGTGGGGACAGGACCGTTGTTCACCTCCTTGTGGATTGTGCCTTTGCAAAGAAAGTCTGGAGAGAGATGCAGTGGTTTCTGTCGAGGTTCATCGCGAGAAGTTCTGTGACACAGGACTCTGTGCTCTACGGGCTGTTCCCAGGGACACACACTGAGACAAACATCAACTGCAGCTGGAGGATCATCAACTCGGTGAAAGACGCTCTTTGGTCTGCCCGAAACTTGTTGGTCTTGGAGTGCAAAGAGTTGTCCCCGACCGAGTGTTGCAGACTGGCACATTCCAAAGTCCAGGACTACGTGCTGAGGGATGCATTAAAGCTTGGGGCAGCCGCCGCAAAGGCGCAATGGGGAAGGGTCGCTGTCTAAGACCTTTCTACCACAGGGCACCAAGGGACTGGAAACTGTTTAAATCCCCTCGGGCTGTACAGCTCAAAATGAATGTCTGCAAATGATTGTAATATTGTTTGTACTGATGCACCTGGTGATACATGTTGTAAAAGTTGAACCGGATTGTACCTTTGTAATGGTGTTTTTGAAATGGTTTGGAATGTGGTTGAAGATATTTTATGGATAAAGTATATTTTTGCAAAAAAAAAATAAAATCTTACTTCACAACTCAACTTCCTCGCCCCTGGAACCAAACTCGTAAACCTCTTCTGCACTCTCTCCAATGCCTTCACTACCTTCCTAAAATGCAACTCAAAATGCAATCCATCAGAGTCGGCATGGCTTTACGAAGAGTAAATCGTGTTTGACTAATTTGCTAGAGTTCTTTGAAGATGTGACAAGCAAAGTGGATAATGGGGATCATGTAGATGTAGTATGTCTGGACTTCCAGAAGGCATTTGATAAGGTGCCGCACAAAAGATTAATACACAAGATAAGATCACACGCAGCTAAGGGTAATATTTTAGCTTGGATAGAGGATTGGCTAACCAACAGAAAGGAGAGAGTCAGGATAAATGGGTCTTAACTGGATGGCAAGCTGTAACTAGTGGGGTGCCACAGGGTTCGGTCCTTGGGCCCCAACTATTTACTTGGATTCAGGGGTAGAAGGTACTATAGCTAAATTTGCAGATGACACCAAAATAGCTGGGAAAGTAAGTTGCAATGAAGAAATAAGAAATTTACAAATGGATATGGACAGGTTAGGTGAATGGGCCAAAATTTGGCAGATGGAGTTTAACGTGGATAAGTGTGCGGTTATCCATTTTGGTCAGAAGAATAAAAAGGCGACTTATTATTTAAATGGAGAGAAACTTCAGAAATGCTTCAGCACAGAGGGATCTGGGTGTCCTCGTGCATGAATCGCTGAAAGCCAGTATGCAGGTACAGCAGGTAACAAGGAAGGCAAATGGAATCGCTTCTCGGCCTTTTGGCTAAGATCAAGTGTAGTCATGAAGCGATGGTTATAACCAGTCTAGCCTCATATGATGGGGTACGTAACACCGTTCGGGTGACAGTGAAGGACAGTGAAGGAGGAGCACCCATGGATCGGGCCTTCTTCATCAAGCGGATCCTGTTGAAGGCGTGTGGATCTGAAGCGGATGAGATCTACTCCCTGCAAGACTTCCCCAGCGCTGGATGTTTCGACGTGACTTTCAAGCGTGTGGCAGCTTGCGTCAAGTTCCTGAAGGTGCTCAAGGAGAAGAGAGACCAGCCGGAGATGAAGATCCTGACGGTTGAGCCACTCTTTGCTCTGCCTTAGCAACGGGACCTCGTGGTGACGGTGCATCTCTACAACCTCCACGTCCCTGTCGCCGACATGCTCACCTTCCTCGCCAGGTACGTCGACAAGGTTGGGAGCTGCACCGAGGTTAGAGACGCCTTCGTGATTTGGACATGCAAACGCCAGGTCAAGGTCACACTCAAGACCGACGGTAAGGGAGCCATCTTCCACCCTCCTTCCAGCTTCGCTATCGGGGGAAGCTGTGGCTAACTTGTCTCCGATGGGCAGCCCAAACTTTGTCGCTCATGCGGCAAGTCTGGTCATGTGGCGGCCAACTGCAGCGCCGCCCTCTGCAAGAACTGCAAACAGGAAGGGCACCAGACATAGGACTGAAAACAGACTAAGTGCTGCAACCTGTGTGGCGAGGCAGCTCACCTCTACAGGACCTGCCCCAAACACTGCCTCACTTATGCACAGGCAGCCAAAGCCAACGAGGGGGAAGCAGAAGAAATGTTTCATGTCACTACTACCAAAGACACTTGCAACACTCCAAGCACCATGGCCCCCAGTGAAAACAACGGGACAAAGGAGGACACAGAGAGAGACAAGGTGGAGGAAAAGATTGAGGCAGCAGACAGCCGATCAACAGCACTGCCCCCTGAACCTCCCACTCCTCAGGAAAGCAAATCAATGGAGGAGGAGGAAGCAGTGGAAAAGCAGCAGGGGGAGTGGCAGCTGGTGAAGAGAGCCAAAAGGAAGAAGGGACTAAGAAGGGACCAAGCCACTTCCCAGACAAGTGGCAAGAGGCATCTCCTATCCGACACGGATGACAAGGGCCGCTGCTCTTCGGACGAAGAAAGGCAAGGGCGGCACCTACAGAAGAAACGGAAAAGCTCTAGGGAGTTGCAGGACGAGACATCCAAGCTCCAGAACATTGGAGACAATGAGGAGACCAGCGCTCCCCAAATTTACCCACAACCCGAAGAGGCCAGCGCACCCGAGCCCCAGTATTCTGGGAGCAGAGAGACGCTCAGCGCACCCCAGCTCCGGGATGCCGGGAGCAGCAACGCCCCAGGGGGGAGAAGATTGGAGAAGATTCTCCAACAGAGGACATTTTAAATCCCGTTCCCTGCATGAACCCCCAGATGCCACCTGAGCAGAACATCTCCAATAGGGAGGTTCAGGACAGTTTCTTCAGTCCATCCAAAGTGAGGCAATTTGGATGGACTGAGGACTAAATGTCCGGGACTCTCAGAGAGAACAGGTTTGGTAAGAATGGGTGGGAATCAGATAGCTTTCCGATTAAATCTGGAGTCAGGCAGGGCTGTCCTCTCTCGCCTGTCCTTTTCGTGTGTTGCATAGAACGCTTTGCTGAGTGCATCAGGAAGGATCCGGGCATAAGAGGAGTGACGATCCCAGACAGTGGAGGCACTCAGGTCAAAGCCTCCCTGTACATGGATGATGTCGCCGTCTTCTGCTCGGATCCGCTGTCGGTGCGCAGATTGATCCACATCTGCGACCAGTTCGAACTGGCCTCGGGAACCAAGTTAAATCGTGGTAAGAGCGAGGCCATGCTCTTTGGGAACTGGGCTGACCGATCCTTTGTTCCCTTCACCGTCAGGGCTGACAGCCTGAAGGTGCTGGGGATATGGTTCGGAGGGACCAGGGCATGCGTTAGAAACTGGAAGGAGCGAGTGTCTATGGTGCAAAGAAAACTGGGCATGTGGGAGCGATGCTCCCTCTCCATTGCGGGTAAGAACCTGGTCATCAGGTGTGAGGCACTTTCGCTGTTGCTGTACGTGGCGCAGGTCTGGCCCATTCCACGCTCCTGCATGGTGGCGATCACTCGAGCCATCTTCCGCTTTATCTAGAGGTCAAAAATGGATCGTGTCTGCAAGGACGCGATGTACAAGCCTCTAGATGAAGGGGGAAAAAACGTGCCCAACATCGCCCTCATACTGATGGGCCACCTTTGTGTGTGGCTGCATCAAGTGGTGCGTAGACCCTCAGTACGCAAACACCAAGTGTCACTATGTGCTGAGGTTCTACCTGTCCCCGGTGTTGCGAAGGATGGGTCTGTCCCCGGTGTTGCGAAGGATGGGTCTGGCCACGCTGCCGCAGAACGCTCCAAGTAGTTGGACCGGCATGGCACGTACCACCTGTCCATCGTGGAAAAATCTATGCGGAGAAAAACCTTTGACCCCATATCCATCAGGCAGTGGTTGGCAGGTAACGTCATAGAGGCCCTGTGGGAAAAGGAGAGGGTGGATCCTGTGGGATGGTTCCCCGAGCAGACTGTCAAAGTCATTTAGCAGAATGCCTCATCGCCAGAACTTTCCAACAAGCACCAAGATGTAGCTTGGCTGGTGGTGAGAAAGGCCCTCCCCGTCAGATCCTTCCTACACGCCAGGAGTCTCACCCCCTCTGCATGTTGCCCTCGAGGTGGCTGTGGTGGGGAAGAGACCGTTGTCCACCTCCTTGTGGATTGTGCCTTTGCAAAGAAGGTCTGGGGAGAGGTGCAGTGGTTTCTGTCGAGGTTCATCCTGAGCAGTTCTGTGACACAAGACTCTGTGCTCTACGGGCTGTTCCCAGGGACACACACCGAGACAAACATCAACTACGCGGGAGGATCATCAACTCGGTGAAAGACGCTCTTTGGGGCTGGGAAGTGTATAGACCCCTCGGGCTGTCCAGCTCACAATGAATGTCTGCATTGAATACTCATTGTATTCTAATTGTATTGAAGCACCTCAGAGTGCAACATGTTGTATGTTGATAACTCCAATCCCATTGTCTGATTGTCTGTAATGACCAGATTGAAATGGTTGTAAAATTCATTGATCGTATTGAAGCAGCTCGTGATCCATGTGTAAAAGTTGATTCTGATTGTACTTTTTGTGATGGCGATTTAGAAATGTTTTGTAATGTTCTTCCAGGTATTTTATGAATGAAATATATTTTTCCAAAAAAAAGGAAAGCAATTCGGAGAGTACACCATATGTGTATAACATTCCCCATTGCTTTCTCAACACTAATGGATTGTGAAGAGAGGGATGGGTCAGAAATTCCACTGAGCAGCATTGACTCCCAGCTACAGAAATGAAATTAAGTTGAGTCTTTAACAGCGAGGTGCTATTGGGAGGTAACTCTGTTGTTGAATTTCATTTTGATCAAACATTTCTTCAACTCTCTGCTGAGGAATTCCAAGTTGGAGATTGCCTGTGAGATGTCAAATGGCCTCCTGCTTCCTTGCATCATTCTATAATTGTACGGACAGAATGTTGGTCCAATTCCCTCTGAGCTGGGAGAGGGTCATACCCAGATCCCGGTTATTATAAACACCACACCCCAACCAACTGAACAAGCCTGTCCTTTACTCTCTCTTTCTCACAGCCTCTGCTCCTCACTTTTTCTATGTTTCCAGCCTGTTCTGTTCCTCTGACCTTCATTCCTGACCTTCTATTGACCACGGCCAACTCACTGTCCCTCTCACTCCCACCGTCTCTCCGCCCCTTCACCCACTTCCAAACCCCTTGCTTGAATAGCCCCTTACAGAGCTCAGTTGGGAAGGGGTTAGACTGAAAATCGAAAGGTCCCGAGCTTATTCCGGACTTTTCTCCTTTCCTTTGTGTCACCATTTGGGTTCGATTCTCGAGCTGCCTGATTTACTCGGAAAGTATTTCCCCAGCGCTGAAGATTGGACTGGAATAGAGAGACATTAAGGGTGGGAAATATTTCCATTTTCTCTATTTAACTGAGTCTCGATCTCCTTCTGTCCTTTTCTCTGGTTTTTCCCTCTCTCGGGGTGGGATGGATATTTGATTTGCTGCATTTGTCCTAAACGGAAACCTTTTCCAGATCTCGGACGGTCAGACACACTGGGCGGAATTTAATACGCGAAGCCTGGGTCCCGTTGGTGGGAGTGGGAGTGAGGCCAATTCCGTTTGCGTGTCGAGAGCCGGCGTGGACACCAGACCAATTAAAATGTAAAGAGCCAGCGGTGGGCACGTGGGGCAGGTGTGATCACGTGGTGGGCACGTGGGCAAGGTGTGATCAAACCTGGGGCAGGTGTGATCACATGGTGGGCACGTGGGGCATTTACCTGCCCTCCCTCAAGCTGCACCTGCCCTCCATCAAGCTTCAACAGCCCTCTCTGAGTGTGGATCTTCCCTGTGGGGTACAACTGCCACCCAGGACCCGATGACATCTGACATGATGGACCCAAACAAGACATTTGCTCTCCTCCCAATTCTTCACCCCTACTCACACCGTACAACACCCCAGTGTCTTTCTGTTGCTCCTGTTGATACCCCGACCCCACCTGCAATACCCCCCTCTCCGCTCTTGCTGCTACTGACAGTCCATGTCTGTGAACATTCTCCTCTTCCCCTCCTCTTTGCCTCAGAGTTCAGCAAAGAGAACCACTCACTGCTTGACCAAATGGACCAGCTCACCTGGTGCATGCCACCTTTAACCAGCCCTAAATCAGGTGGCACAAGTTTCCCGTTCACCTCTGACTTAATCTTGATGGTCGGACTTAATGTGGAAAAGTTGTAATTTAATGAGTATTAGTGGGATGCTCATGTAGGGAAAAGAAGTTCCCGTCATCGGACACTGTGAATGCCGACCCACCACTGAAACGTCGCCAACTCAACCCATTAAACTCTCTTTTTTCATTCATTCATGCATGTGAGCATCGCTGGCTGGGCCAGCATGTATTGCCCATCCCTAATTGCCCTTGTTCAGAGGGCATTAAGAGTCAGCCACATTGCTGTGGGTCTGGAGTCACATGTAGGCCGACCAGGTAAGGACAGCAGATTTTCTTCCCTGAAGGACATTAGTGAACCAGATGGGTTTTTACAATAATCGACAATGGTTTTGGTGTCATCATCAGACTTTTAATTCCAGATTTTTATTGAATTCAAATTTCACCATCAGCCATGGTGGGATTTGAACCTGGGTTCCCAGATCATTACCCTGGGTCTCAGGGATGACGAGTCCAGTGACAAATCCACGATGTCACCACCTTCCGCCATCGGGATGATGAGATTTCGGTTCCTGCCTGATTAAGTCACTCCGCCCACCACATTCCCACTCTTGATGGCCCCATTAAATTCTGCCCAATGTAGGAGACAATGTGCAAGGTGACGGGGATAAGGCAGGGGAGTGGAACTAGGTGGAAAGCTCTTTCAGATAGCCAGTACAGGATCGATAGGCCGAATGTCCTCCTTCTGCACTCTAAAGATATTGTGATGCTGTCAAACGTTTCAGCTCAATGACCCTTCAACTGTACAATTTTAATCCCGGTGATTCAGTTCCTTTCATCATTGAATTAAATGAACAATTAGATTTAATGGATATTTCAGCACATTCTTCAACTGTTCTCTGAACTTAGTCTGGGTCACGGTATAAATACAAGTGTTTGTGCAGCAACTCAGGAGCTGCAGCATGAAGCCTATTTCCCGTACAACTGAATGAAACTGTACAGACCTATACCGTAATAACCACATCCGGTACCATACAGAATGAACCATTAACGTCGTCCATAACAGGATAAAATTTGCCGAGATAACAAACAGTAAAATGATGGATTTCCTTCGACTCTCCATCTCTGGGTCTCTGGGACTCTCCCCACTGCTGTCAGCCCGGAGTCTCCTGCGGGCTCTGCTGCTCACTAAAATGTGTCTGACAGTGAAAACATTGAGCAGCAAAATCACAACAAATGGGATAAACGGGGTTATAATCTGATGGAGGAACTCGATTGATACCCAGACTGTAGAAAACCGAACCGACTCTGGTACGAAACAAAAGAAGGGGGAGTTGAAGAGCAAATACCGACCTGTGTATATAAAATACCAGATAATATTCTTTAAACAGCTCAGAACAGTCACTGTTCCCAGAACCATAGCTGCCATTTTACTGGTGCAATATTTACTGTTCAGCTTCTGGCCACAAATGGCCACGAAGCGATCAAAGGTGAAAGTGACGGTGAACCAGACAGAACAGTCAGTGGCTGCATGAAGCAGGATGCCATGGATATTACATATTGGCATGAACTTCAGGAAAAGAAACTGTTCCCAATAAACAATTGGAATGTGTCTCAATATCAGGTCGATGATAATTACCAGTAGATCTGCTGCTGCCATGGCCACCAGGTAGCATGTCACACATTTAGAGAGACCACATTTTCCCTTAGACAGGGTCGCAATCGTCACTGAGTTAGCTGTGAGGAAGGGGAATAAATAGGAAAATTATTCTTCAGGGTTGGAACAAAGCTTTCAGACTGATTCAGGAAATTGAGATTTTCAGAAGCACTGTGTCCAGGGATCTATTGCAATGATTCTTCCTGAAAGAAGAAACAAGGAATTTTATGATGTGGTGAAGGCAGGAGAGATTAAATGGTAAAAGCAATGACACTAAAATTAATAAACTAAATGTTGATCATGATCCTCCACTTCCTCCTTTCCCCCTCAAGACACTTCACAGGAGCAATATAAAACAAAATATGACACTGAGGCACATAAGGAGATATGAGGAATGACTAAAAGCTTGGTCAAAGTGGTAAGTTTTATGGAGTGACTTTCGGGGAGCAAGGTGAGATTGAGAGGTGGAGAGGTGTAGGGGGGGAATTCCAGAGCTTGATGGCCAGGCAGCCAACAATAATGGAGTGATTGAAGTGGTGATTCCATAATCAAAGGGAGAGAGAGAAAACCGATGGGGCAGGCAAACATTCCTCCTCTCAGCCTGACTGAGGCGATGGTTCTCCATATCTTGGGACCAGCTGTGACAGAGACTGGAGCATCCAGTGTCAGCGCGAGCATTTAGGGTGATGTTATGTTTCTGCCTTGACCCCTTCTTAACTCCCAGCTGCCCCTCATCCTGCTGTCTGGAATCATGTCCAAGCTGCAGATGGTGGGACCATGGACCTTGTGCTTTCCATCCCACCCCAATCCCTCTCCCCAACATCCCTTTAAGGCAGCTAAACACGGTTTATCGAATTAATAGCTGGAAACAGAGACTTACCAGGGACACCAACAATAGCGAGGATGGGGTAGTAACCTGCTTGAATAACCAGAAGTAGCCCATAAACTCGCCATGATAATGTCATCCAATCAGAATTATTAAAAAGCCAGCCAAGCCCATCGGTTAAACTCCGATCCATTGTTCTCAGATTCCGATCCATTGTTGTAACATTCCAATCCATTGCTCTCAGATTCCGATCCATTGTTGTAACATTCCAATCCATTGTTCTCAGATTCCGATCCATCCTCTCCCTCTCTCTGGAGCCGCTGATCCCTGTCAGTGCCGGTGGTGATGTTCCCGCTGACATTATGGGATAACACGTTGAACGGATTCCCTTATTAACAGAAGAGGGAAACCCTCCAGTGACACAATTAGGATCCATGGAGAGTGACATTAATTACAGTCACTGAACAAACAAGTTCAGTTAACCCCTTCCAATCCAACACTTTTTATACCACAATAAAGTAAAACATTTACCTGGTCTGGATGGGATGTGAGAGGGTCACTGAGGGAAGGAATGGTGGAAATAGTGGGCACACTGACCATGACCTTTCAATCCTCCTTGGATATGGGGGTGATGCAAGAGAACTGGAGGGTTGTTAATGTTACACCCGGTTTAAAAAAGGAGAGCGGGATAAACCCTGTAACTACAAACCAGCTGTCTCACATCAGTGAAACATTGGGGGAAACTTCTAACTTCTAAAATCTGCAACAACTAAAAATGTGGCTTGGAAAACATGGGCTGAATTTTCCGTTCGGCGGGTGGGTGGAGCTGAAGCAATTGTGGGCAGCGCTGCCATTTTTCGCAGGGGGGCCAATTAAGGCCCACCCAGCGCATTTCACACTCTCGTGGAGAGCGGGACTTTTAAAATTGCTGCGGGCGTGTCCAGACCGCTGGTTCCAATGGGGAACCGGCAGTCTGTATAAAATAAGGCCAGGCAGCCTCCTTTAGGCTGATCACCATGGCCAGCTCCAGGTTGTACTGCAGGGGGTCTGCACAGCAGGCTGTGGTAGAGGGAAGGCCAGAGGAGGAGGGCAGGCTGCAGGGTGTGGGCCAGGAGCAGGGCAGGCTGCAGGGTGTGGGCCAGGAGCAGGGCAGGCTGCAGGGTGTGGGGCAGGAGCAGGGCAGGCTGCAGGGTGTGGGCCAGGAGCAGGGCAGGCTGCAGGGTGTGGGCCAGGAGCAGGGTAGGCTGCAGGGTAGGCCAGCAGGGGGCCACTGTGCCCCTCGCTTCTCTGATGACTGCCTTGCTGCCCTTGTTGAGGAGGTGGCAGCCCGGCGAGAGGTCCTGTTTCCCCAGGATGGGAGGAGGAGGGCCCCCCCCACGTGATGAAGTGGGCCTGGCAGGAGGTGACGGAGGTGGTCACTTCCAGGGATGTTGTGCAGTGAACATGGATCCAGTGTCGCAAGCGCTTCAATGGTTTGTTGAGCTTTGGAAGGGTGAGGACCATGTTGACCTTGGCCATTTAACCCAGCAGGTAGCCTTAGCCTTTGAGGCCCACCCCCCTCCATGTCTTAGTGTCGTTACTGCATTGGGAATTTGGCGTGAGCTGGGTGGTCAAGCAGATAGTGACCATGCTTACATCAGGCTTAGTGGTTGATGAGAATTTGGGTTCTACCTGCACCATGTTCCTGTTCTGCTACCTTAACGGGTCTGCCCAGCAAGGTCCCTGTAATCATCCTTACTTTCCACGGTCCTACCATTTCTCCTGTATTCCCGTACCTTGTTTGTCCTGCCCACACTTATCCACATAACATTCTATGTGGCATTCCTTAGGCCATCTGACCAGCCTGTCTGTATGCACCTGTAATGTTTGGGCCTCCTCCTGACTATTCACCACCCCACCAATGTTCCTCTCCTATGGTACTTGAAGGTTGAGCGCATTATGAGCCTGGGGGGAAAGGGATGAATTGTGTTTCTGACTGAACGCTAACTGACCCACTGTCCTTGTTAATTTCAGCATCATCAGAGCATGGCCGCAATGAGGATGTCCAGATGCCCCCTTCCACACCTGAGGGGTATCAATTGTCACGAGCGTCACACCATTTCAGTGAGGCAGGCACCAGCACAGCAACTACCACATCAGTGGGGAATGTAACATCAGCTAGTGTCCCATAGCACAGTGGAGAGGGCACTTCACAATCGCTGGAGGAGATGGCACAGACAGATGGTGCCAGCAGCCGGAGGACTGCAGGGGACTAGGCACATGCTGAGTCCGGCAGTGATGATGTGCCTCTGGAGATGTCCGCCATGCAGCAGCTGCAGGACAAGCGGCCGGGTGCGCGGGAACATCTGGGAGTGTTGCATGAGAGTGTGCTTCACTTCGTCTCTGTGGTGGAGGAATCCAGGCAGAGTGTCAGTGATGGCATGAACCTCATGTCAGAGCGTCAGGCTTCTTCCATGGAGAGATTGGCCACTCTCATGGAGAGGGGCTTCAAACAAATTGATCAGATTCTGATGGGGTTACGCTCGGACCTGCAAGTCCTCACAACGCTACTGGCCACAGGTGGTCATTGGCAATGTGGAAGACGTTCTGGGTACCAACTGTCCCAGCGTGGTGCCCATCCACCTGCGGTGAGCAGGGAGGTCCAAAGTGACCTCACATCAGCACAGCAGCTGCCTGTTGTCTGTGTGGGCTCCTCTCAGGGCGCTCCGGATGAGGGCAGCAGCTCTGCCCCTCTGCCAGTGACCGTTGCATCTGTTGAGGCTGCGACAACTGGGGAGGTGCCAGCTGTGGAACTGGCCACTCCCTCCCAGGCTGTGCCAGCACAGGCTCCACGGGCCAGAGGACGTCCGCCAAGGTCATCGAGGCCAACAGGACAGCAGAGTCAGCAGGCTGTCTCACAAGCCACTCCGAGCGATGGGGTGGCACCAAGACGTAGCACCCATAAACGTAAGCATAAGGCACGTTAGGCCCACCACGGTTTTGTCACTGGTGCTTTTGTGTTGGCCCGAGATTAGGGAATTTCTATTTTTCAATGTTGGAGCAACATTTTGTTTTGATTTTTGTGGCAGCTGATAAGGTGGAAGATGTAGCACCTAAGTGCCGCTTATGGATGCGCCAGGCAATTCTGGTCCTGCAGATCCGTTTGTGCGGAGCTAGCTGAAGGTTCGTTGGATTAAAGTCTCCCGGGTGTCCCTGCCTCCTTGGTGTAGTAGCGGGTTGGCGTGCTGCCCCTCATCATTGCCCTGTGCTTCCTCATCCTCTGAGGCACTGCTGGATTCATCGTGTGCAGCCTCATCCACTGCATCAAGGTCTTCATCATCCACTGCATCCCCCCTTTCCAGTGCAAGATTGGGGAGAGTGCAGCATGCAACCACTATCACCAAGACACGATCTGGGGGGTACTGGAGTGTGACCCCTGAGCGGTCCAGGCATCGGAAGCACATCATGAGAAGACCGATGGTTCTCTCCGCCACAGCCTTTGAGGAGGCGTGGCTCCTATTGTAGTGCTGCTCAGCTTCTGTTCTTGGATAGCGGAGAGGCGTCATGAGTCACATTCTGAGGGGATAGCTCTTGTCACCCAGCAGCCATCCATCCAGCCGAGTCGGAGCACTGAAGAGCCCCGGCACCTGGGAGTGTCTGAGGGTGTAGGCGTCGTGGGAGCTGCCTGGGTACCTTGCACAGACTTTCAGAATCAACATCCTGTGATCACACACTATCTGCACGTTCATGGACTGGAAGCCCTTCCTGTTGACAAAGGCACCGGCCTCACCTGCTGGCGCCTTGATGGCCACATGTGTACAGTCTATAGCACCCTGGACGCGGGGGAAGCCAGCAATGGCCGCGAAGCCTCTGGTTAGCTGTGTCTGACTTGCCTGGTCACAGCGGAAGTGGCTGAAGGTCAATGCCCATCTGAACAGAGCGTAACATCGTGTAACCTGTTTGACACAAGTGTGGACAGCTGATTGGGAGACACCACAAAGATCACCCACTGAGCCCTGGAAGGAGCCAGAGGCATAGAAGTAGAGGGCAACTGTGACCTTCAGCACCGCTGGCATGGGGTGTCCACCCACACAGTTAGGGGAGATCTCAGGACCAAGCATCTGACAGATGCTATTGACTGTTTCCTTTGACAGTCGGAGCCTCCTTCAGCACTGCACCTCAGTCATATTGAGGTAGCTGCTTCGCCGCCTGTATATCCTGGCAGTGGGATAGTGGCGTCTTCTGCGGCCCCTTCCACCTTGGACTCCCTCTTGGCCCTGCGCCCCTTGTGCCTGTGCCTGGCCTCCCAAAGGTGGCTCCCCTGGAGGCTGATTGTCCACTCCTGGCCTCCTCCTTATTCTATCCCTCCCTTCCTTCTCAGAGGAGCTGCCTCCAGTGGAGATGTCAGAACCCATACCCAGGCTGAATGGAGGCCTCTGGAAAGCTGCAGGCCCGATAAAGGTACCTGACTGAAGAGTGCTGAGCTGAAGCGTCAACGTACAGAGAAAGCTGCTGGAATTCGTTCTGAGCTGCTACAGATCGCACAGGCAAGTTTAAAAAACTTGCTGCAATAAATGCTTCACATAAAACACTGACAACCCCACTGAGCCCACATATCCCGCCCGTGGATGAGTTTCATTAAAAAGACACTTACCCGCCTGCCCGTTGTGCCCGTGCAAAGAGCCGAAGATCGCACGGGCACCTCAAAATCAGCGTCGATTGCTGAGTTAAGGGCCTTAACAAGCCCTTTAATTAATGGCAGGTGAGTGTCACATTACATCGCGCGCCCGCCCAGCTAAATATCGTGATGGCGCGCGGTGACATCGGGACTCTCCCCCGGCGTCACCGAGCGCCATTTTAAAAGCTGATGTGTGGGGTCCAACCCCCCCGCTCGTCACCCAGAAAATTCTGCCCCATGAGTTAATAAATGAGCAGCAGCACAGCTATGTTCATGGGAAATCGTGTCTGACCAACTTGGAGTTCTTTGAGGAAGTAATGGAGAGGGTTGATGAGCTCAGCCTGGTTCATGTTATGTATATGGACTTTCAATTGTCACATGTTAGGAAAGTGAAACCCATAGATTAAAGGGGCAGTGACATTGTGGATACGACACTGGCTATGGGACAGAAAGCAGACAGAAGTGGCAAATGGTGGCAAGATCATCTGCATGCTTAACAGTGAGGTCGAGTGTCTTGGGCTACAGGAAGATATAGACGGGATGGTCAAATGGGCAGATAAGTGGCAGATGGAATTTAACCCTGAAAAGTGTGAGGTGATACACATTGGAAGGAGTAATTTGACATGGAAGTATTCAATGAATAGCATGACACTAGGAAGTTCTGAGGAACAAAGGGACCCTGGTGTGTGTGTCCATAGATCTCTGAAGGCGGAGGGGCATGTTAGTGGGGTGGTGAAAAAGGCATATGGGACACTTGCCTTTATCAATCGAGACAAAGATTACAAAAGTAGGGATTTCATGTTGGAATTGTATAGAACCTTGGTGAGGCCACAGCTGGAGTGCTGTGTGCAGTTCTGATCGCCACATTATAGGGAGGATGTGATTGCACTGGATGGGGTACAGAGGAGATTCACCAGGATATTGCCTGGGATGAAACATTGAAGTTTTGAAGAGAGGTTGGATAGACTTGGGTTGTTTTTGCTGGAACAGAGAAGACTGAGGGGTGACCTGATCGAGGTGTACAAGATTATGAGGGGCATGGACAGGATGGATAGGGAGCAGCTGTTCCCCATAGCTGAAAGGTCAGTCGTGAGGGAGAGGAGGTTTAGGGGGGATGTGAGGAAAAACTTTTTTACCCAGAGGGTGGTGACGGTCTGGAATTTGCTGCCTGGGATAGGGGAGGAGGCGGGTTGCCTCACATCCTTTAAAATGTACCTGGATGGGCACTTTTATGGCCGTGACGGGGCCGAAATTTTCTGCCCATTGAGTTCAATCTTCAGCCTATTTGAGGCACTGTAAGAAGTTGTTTTGGACAACGGAGCCCAATATTCTGGAAAACCGTTCAAGGTGATGTGTGAAAAGTGGGGAGTTGACCATATTACCTCATCACCCACACTACCCCAGGCCCAATAGCATGGCGGAATGGATGGTCTGCACTGTAAAGTCTTTAATTATAAAATGTCAGCAAACTAAACAAGCTTTGCACATCGCAACAGGCACTATTTTAATATTAATCTGAGCTGTTACAGCTCTTTCTGAAATGCATTTTGAAATTTGAAATGTTTATTAATTAACTGTGTAAATACCATACAAATTACTTGGTTTAGTTTAATCTAGTTTATTTTCTAAAATGGTTCCCATTAGCCAGTTGTCCATGTGCAGTGCAACCTGCAGAAACAGCTGCATTGTTTTCAGGAAAACGGATACAGCTCCACTGCCAATACTGTTTTGTAGTGATTGAAACCACAACATCTGCCTGTTTCAGAGTGAGATCAGGGAGTCCATAAGCTGGAGGCAGAGGGCAGTGTCTGGCAGTAGAAAGTCCACCAGCTGACACAACCAGGAAGGGGCAGCTTGTAGAATTCGGCCTCTTATTGAAAATGCTGCTCCAATCCACACTCGATAATCAAATAATCTGCTGTGTTTCACCATTAAAAATAAACCAACGAGCTCCTACAGAGGGAATGTGTCCAGGTTTAAAACTTAAACATGTACTTGATTCCCTGTTAATTTGATGGGATTGTTTCAGTTGGAAGCGTTTCTTATGATAGAGACAGATTTGCTTTGTACAGGCAGTTTAAAATATTAACATCTCATAAAGTCCACCATTCACAAAAATACACAATCATGGTAAGCACTTACCCAATTTCTCAACGTGCACTTTGAGCAGATGTGACTCCTCTCTGGTAATGTTCATCAGTAAAATATGATTGTATATGTGAACAGAACTGCAGTGACTATACATTGAGCAGGGTGATGTCGCACAGACTGTTTCACCACTCCTCCAACTACCTTCCACATGATCCATCCAGCACCGGTGTCCATTGTCAGGAGTGTGTGACATCTGCAACATGCAATGCTGCCAAACCCCTCGGCTTCCCTGTGAACCCACAGCCTCTACCACCGAGAAGACAAAGGCTTCAAATGTAGTGGAGAAACCACACAAACATCCTTCCCTGGAACATACACGGCATCTTGACATGTGGGGAATCGTCTTTAGTCAGTGTGTAACAGTCGCGTGTGGATGACTGTCTTCAACACAGCACTCATGGTTGAAGTGCACCTGATAAATTCCATCTGATCTTTGAGTCTGATCATTGATTAACAAGAAATGCTGCAAGGAGCATCTCAATCCACAACCCTTGGTGTATTACAGCCTTATCTGAAGGCCTGGAGAAGGAAACAGCCTTCCACTGCTGGACATGCATGGGCACACCCTGGCTCCTGATGGCGTCAATGAGAGCTGGATTTCAGAATGCAGTCTTCAGTGCCAATGGTAAGGTCCGCGTTCACTCTGTTAACATTCTCACTGAGGGTGCAAAAACAGACCCAAACATTCTTTGCAATAGATATGTGTGTTTACAACTTGTGTAATTGTGATGTTAATGAAGTGATTGAGGACAAGTTGCCTCAGAGGAGGTGGAGGAGGCTGCTCACCTCTCGTGCTGTACAGCATCGAGGAGCATGGTGGCCTGTTACATCGAGCACGGACCCGTTACCCATTGGGGACCCATTCAGACTGCGGCCTCTGCATTTCCGCAGGGGCAGCCATTGTCACTGGGACAAGTACCGCGCATGAGTGCTCTGGTGGAGGGGCTGGGAGTTAGGAGAAGATGAGGGTCTGAGGTGCTCTCCGAACCTTCCCCGTCCTCACGAACCTCCACAGCCCTAGGTTGTCCTTCAGGTGGGTTAGGAGGAGCTGGCTGCTGGGGCGCAGCAGTCGCCCATTCCAGCAACCATTGTGCCACCAGTGTGAACATCCTGAGGAGGTCTGTAATAAGGTAGACAGAGGGGTTTAGATGGAGAAAAGCAAAAATACAGCTGAGGCTGGAAATCTGAAATAAAAACAGAAAGTGCTGGAAAAGTGCTGGTGTATATGGGTGTTAGAGATATGGAATTCCAGAGCGAACATATTAATGTGCCGCACAAAAGATTATTGGCAATAATAAGAGCAGATGGAATTGGAGGGAAGCTTTAGATGTGGGTTGGAAATTGGTTGCGAGGTAGGAAACAGAGAGTGGGAATACAGTGTCTGGTCTCAGATTGATGGGATGTGACAAGGGGTGTTTCACAGGAATCTGCACTGTGGCTCAACATTCACCATTTTTATAGTGAGTTGCATCAGGATAGAGTTGTGTGTTCAGCTTGTAAATGACACTGAATTAGGAGAATAGGAATTAGTGCAGATGGAGGCGGGGAGTGGTAAAGAGACATTGAAAGATGAAGTAAGAGAGCAAAACCTTGGCAGATGGAGTTTGATGTGGGTGAGAGTGAGGTCATCCAATTTGGAATTGAAAAAATAAATATTAAAATGTTCTAAATGGTTAGAAACCAGGAACTGGAGAGGAACAAAGTGGTTTGAGAGTCCAAAGACACAAATCATTAAAAGCTGGTGGTCAGGTAAAGGTAGCAATAAAAAAACGATGAGTGGAATGTTGACACTTACCTCAAGGAAGCTGGATTGTAAAAGGAATGAATTTCTGCTTCAGTTGTATTGAACCTTGGTCAAACCCTATCTGGATATTATATTCAGTTCTGGGCACCCAGCTCAGGAAGTGCCGGGTAGATTCACCAGAATGAAAACGGTGCTTCGAGGGTTAAATTATGAGGAGAGCTTGTATAAGCCTGGCTTGTATTCCATTGAGTTTAGAAGATTGAGCAATGATCAGATTGAGGTGTTTAGAATGTTAAAAGGATTGAAGAGGTCGATATAGAGAAACTATTTCCTCTGTTGGGGGAATGAAGAATGAGGGAACATATTGAGCTCAGTCATTTAGGAGGGAAATCAAGAAATAAATTTTCACACAAAGAAACCGGGAATTTACCCCCAAAAGGCTGTGGATGCTGGAACAACTGCAGATAACAAGACTGAGATGGAGAGATTTTTGGTGAGGAATGATTTCAAGGGATCTGGAGCTAAGGTGGGTAAATTGCAGTGAGGGACCAATCAGCTGTGATCTAACTGAATTGTGGGAGGGAAAACCACCTCCTCATGTTCCAATGTTCCTAATCTTTATCAGTTCCTCCTCAGACAGGGGAAGCATTGCAGCAGAACGATGGTTTAACTTTGTTTTTTTATTAGTCAGGACTCATCAATTGACATGAAATGTTTCTCGATCACCCTTATCTCCTGAGGTTTTGTGGATAAGCACAGACATTAAAAACAAAATGAGGAAAAAGTTCAGATTTTCAAGTGGAAAAGGCTGCGGACACCGATTTCCTTTACTTTCAATTTAGTATACAGTATTATCTGCTCCCGATGTGGTCTCCTTTACATTGGGGAGTTCAAATGCAGACTGGGTGACCGCTTTGCGGACACCTCCGTTCAGTCCACATGTATCACCCTGAGCTTCCTGTTGCTGGTCATTTCAATTCTCCACCTTGCTCTCACTCTGACCTTTCTGTCCTTGACCTGCTACAGTTTTCCAATGAAGCTCAACACAAGCTCGAGGAACAGCACGTCATCTTTCGACTGGACACTCGACAGCCTTCTGGACTCAGCACTGAGGCTAACACTTTTAGATCAGACCCTCTGTCTTCATTTTGTTTTTTTTGCTGGTTTGTTTGGGTCTCGTTTCTTTCTTTATTCCTTCATGTTACATTCAGACGGTTGCTATGCAGCCATTCACACCACATCTGGACACATCTTCTGTTTCTTTCCTTTCCCAATTACCACTGCCTTTGGCTTTTGTTCCATGAAACCTTTTATCCTTTAATCTCTCCTGCCCTCCTCCCTATTACACACCTTCCCTCCTGTTTTTCCACACCTCTCCCCGACCACTTGCTCAAAACCTATTACATTTCGAAACTTCCTGGGATTTATTACAAGTTGTTGTTGTTGTTGTAGCAGTGTGAGAGTCTCCATTTCCCATCACTCCATTTATCAGTCTGCACACCAAGCTCCCTGGGTCAGTGTGGGCAGTGCCCACCAGTCATCCTCATGGATCAATGAACAAAACCACGTGAGATGATTGGATTAATGGTGCCTTCAACATGAGAACTTGTGGAGCTGAATTCAGTCAGGTGACACCAGAGCAACTCAGAGTGATTCCCATTGGTCCAAATAAAATCGGCCCTCCTGGTAATAAACCCATGAGTTCTGTCATTGGTGGAGATTGTGGAGATTGGGGCTGGTTAATTGGTTCAACGTTGCTGCTTCTGGTCTCATTGGTGTCAGGTGAGTGCAGCTGGTGTGTATAAAAGGTGCTGCTCGGTGGCTGAAGGGATGGTTGAGTTGTTTGGTATCATGGGGGATTTTGTAGTGAGGGCTTTGTTCCCAGTGCTGGTGTCAGTTGGAGCTCATTGTGGCTCTGATACTTGGCAACAGTTTCTAGGCCAGAGTCAAAGCCACCCCTGTGCCTCAGACAGTCTCTCCTCCTGGGCCTCCCTTTGGTTCCCATTTCCGTGTGTCTGAGGGTGGAAGTGTGTCTCCACTGCAGACTGTGATGGTGCAGTGTGGAGAGGACAAGCTGCTGCTCAGGGTCCAGCTGGATTTATTTGGAACCTGGCACCTGATCAAAGCTGCTGACCTGACCCTGGTGGACAGCAGGTTGTTGGCCAACCAGGATCTATTCTCAGAACCACACTGTCCTCTTTGACTATGGACTCCATGAGTGTGGCAGCAGGTTGCAGGTAATGGGAATCCTCAGCTCTTGCTCTAAGCTTGGGCTGTAGGTTATTCCCCACTCTTCATTCCGACACTGGGTGAGATGTCAATGATATTGAGGAGATAGCTGTCTCCTGCTTTATAAGACTACAAATTAGCTTTCTAGTCTGTATTGCACTTTGCTTTAACTGGTTCCTGAGTCTCTCCAACCTATGACATCAACCCCATTGGTCTTGAACCTTCTCTTTGGATCCTCCAAGCTTTTCCTTTTGTTGTTTTGAGGATTTTCATCTCTATTCCCCTCATTCAGATCAATCCACCTGGAGACTTCAGTTTCAGTCCAGTTTAATCCAATTTGATTGTCTCTTAAATGAAGAAAATGGAATAAGAATTAAGTCCACTTTGATTAAAGAGTAACTCCACACTTCCCAGTTTCCCTGCCATTGGAATAAATGGGGCCCTGGCTTCAAACTGTTCTATTTCCATGCTCCATGTTATTGTCCACTTGTGGCTCCTTTAACTGTTAACTGAAGCTGTCCTTTTGTTGAGAGACTTCCCGATTAATGGACCTTGATCTTGTGCTCATGATCTCTCTCCTTCGATAAGGGCTGAGGTTACAAAGCAACAAATAACCAGATGAGGCCATACGGCCCCTCGAGCCTGTTCCCCAATCTCCCCACAACATATTCTTTGATGCCCCAAAGTAAATCCATCTGTCTAAAATATACTCAATAACTGAGCATTCACAGCTCTCTGGGGCAGTGAAGTCACAAAATGCATGACCTACAGGATGTTCTGGCAGTGTTACATGTGGGACTGAGCACACTACTGCCGACAGTAATTTAAGGCCCATGACCCAGACCCAGGGTCGGCTGCTGCTGAACACAAATGTGGGTAGACCAAGCTGTACCTGTGAAAATAATTCTAGTTAATGAAGACTTAGTTAAGCTACAGGAGACAATGGAGACTTCTTCAAAACACAGCATTCTCTGAACACCCTCAAACTGGGATAGAATTCCCAAGATTCTTTCCTTGCTGAATGAAGAAATTCCCTGTTACGTTAATCCTAAACGACTGGTGCCTGACCTGAACTGACAGCCCCTAATAGTAAACTCTCCAGTGATGGGGTAGCAGTCTCTTCACACTGACCCTGTCAATCCCCCTCAGAATTGTTTTCAGGGTATGGGATGACTTCATTGTTAACCCCTGTGTAGAACATTCTCATTTCAGATCAGTTCTTCATTCTTTAACCTGATTCTTTCAGATGATTGGAGATTTCCTCATCTACACCACCCACCTGAACCACACCCCAGAGTATCATGGATCTGTCATTGTGAGAACGAATGGAGCTGTCGTTCCCATTGATTGTCGTTATTTTAGGTGAGAATCTTTACTCGCTTTGTCAATAAGATCTACAGCTGCTGGTGTTCTCTGAAGTTGTCCTAAAATGATTCCCCTGCCTTTCCAGGAAGGGCAATGTGAGCAGTAACCCCAACAAGCCCACCTGAATCCCATTCAGCTCCACCAAGTCTGGAGAAGGGCATCTGTCATTCTCTCTGCGCCTAATGAATGGTATGTGATGGGTGGATGGGGAGTGATTTCCTGTAGTCACTCACTGGGAGTTACAGCCACTGTCTCGAACCCTTGTCCTCTTGTACTTCAGGTGACTGGCTTACAGAGCGCACTTCGACTGTCTACTACCTGGGTGAGCTCATTCACATTGAGGCCTCTGTTTCAATGACCAACCACATGCCCCTGAAGCTCACTGGAGCGACAGAGATTGTTGGGCGACTTGGTAGAAGTTTACAAAATTATGAGTGGCATGGACAGAGTAGATAGTCAGAAGCTTTTTCCCAGGGTGGAAGAGTCAATTATTGGGGACATAGATTTAAGGTGAGAGGAGAAAACTATAGAGATGTGCGGGGCAAGTTTTTTTACACAGGGTAGTGAGCGTCTGGAATTCGCTGCCAGAGGAGGTGGTGGAAGCAGGTACGATAGTGGTGTTTAAGAGGCAGCTTGACAAATACACGAATAAGATGGGAATAGAGGGATACGGACCCCGGAAGTGCAAAATGTTTTAGTTGACGGGCAATATGATCGACGCAGGCTTGGAGGGCCGAAGGGCCTGTTCCTGTACTGTACTTTTCTTTGTTCATTGCTGGCCTTGCTCCTGTACAGGAAACACAGGCAAACTCAGGTCAAACAGTGATCAAATGATCAATAAAGCAGAGACTCCTTCTACCTTGTGTCAGGGAGCTGAATGGTCTATGCATTCTCCTTGTTAGTTAAATATCTCCATGGACCTAATGACTGGTGTTAGTCTATCCAAGCACAGAACTAGGCCTCCTGAATGATGGGTTTACTGAAGGTTGAGAGAAGCAGGGATTGCTCATTTTTTTTCTGGGTGCTTCAGACCCCAGGCTTGGTATCTATAGCCACCCAGTGTGGGGGAGGGGGTGTGAGCAGGCCTGGCATGTGGGGGAGGGGATGTGAGCAGATCTGGGACCTCCTTGTGGACCTGTTCCTGAGCCTGGCTGGTGTGGGTGTTTACTCAGGCTGCCTCACTCTCTTCCATGGTGATGTTCACCCCCTGGAGAGGGGGCTCACTGTATTGGAGTGTTTGAGGTTTGCTGTCATCAGTGGTGCCAGAAGGACCGAGTGGATGATCCATCTCAGCCTCCTCCTGAGGTCTCCAGCATCAGATGCCAATCTTCAGCCAATTTGATTCACTCCAGATGATATCGAGAAATGGCTGAAGGCCCTGGATCTGCATCTGCACTGGCCCTTACAATATTCCAGCAATAGTACTGAAGGCTTGTGCTCCAGAACTTGCCGTTCCCCTGTTCAAGCTGTTCCAGGCGTTAGAAACTGGAAGGAGCGAGTGTCTCTGGTGAAAAGAAAACTGGCCATGTGGGAGCGACGATCCCTCTCCATTGCGGGTAGGAACCTGGTCGTCAGGCGTGAGGCACTCTCGCTGTTGCAGTACATTCCCATCGAGGTGGCTGTGGTGGGGACGAGACCGTTGTTCACCTCCTTGTAGATTGTGCCTTTGCAAAGAAGGTCTGGAGAGAGATGCAGTGGTTTCTGTCAAGGTTCATGCTGAGCAGTTCTGTGACACAGGACTCTGTGCTCTACGGGCTGTTCCCAGGGACACACACCGAGACAAACATCAACTGCAGCTGGAGGATCATCAACTCGGTGAAAGACGCTCTTTGGGGCTGGGAAATGTATAGACCCCTTGGGCTGTCCAGCTCACAATTATTGTCTGCATTGAATACTCATTGTATTATAATTGTATTGATGCATCTCAGAGAGCAACATGATGTATGTTGATAACTGCAATCCCATTGTCTAATTGTCTGTAATGACCAGATTGAAATGGTTGTAATATTCATTGATCGTATTGCAGCAGCTTGTGATCCATGTGTAAAAGTTGAATTTAATTGTACTTTTTGTGAGGGCGATTTAGAAATGTTTTGTAATGTTCTTCCAGATATTTTATGAATGAAATATATTTTTCCAAAAAAAAAGGAAAGCAATTCCTGAGCTGCCCAGCAGAGTGTCCTTGCCAGCGCTGCGGTGTGAACCCCTCACAGGAGAGATCAGTGTCCTGCCAGTCGGGTCCAAAGCTCCCCCTGGAACAGACACGGACACTTTGGTAAATTCTGCAGCTCAAAATCCCAGCCCCCCACAGAGAGGCCAAAGGTCATCCATGAGGCCGTGTCCGAAATCCCAGAAGAGCCACAGCCATGCTTCTTGGGTGAGGTCAAAGGTTGTGGTTCTTCATTTTGGAAGCTGACCTTCTGGTAAATGGACAACTGACAAATTTTGAATTTGATTCAGTGCCTGTCCTGTCAGACAAGGAACCGCGGCTCAAAGACCTCTGGTTTCGAACGACGGACACTCCACTCTCCGGGGCAGGAGGAGTCCGACTCCCGGTTATCAGTATGATCCTGGAACCACTGAGGTATGGCAGCAAACAGATCTTTGAGCTGATGTCTGTCACCTGTAACCAGCCTTTCTCTCTCCTGAGCAGGGATATCTGCGAGGTCCTGGATCTCGTCCAGAGGGCAGAGGGTGTCAAGACCACAGCTGTCATTGGCCAGCCAGAACCGCACGGTCCTGAGCGTTCAAACACTGAAGAGTATTCAGACTCGGACTTCACCTTCCATCTCTCTTCCCTCTTTGTTGGAGCCGATTTGTCCACTATCATCGTGGGTCCCAGAAAAGTGGTCAGACCAACCTACCGCCCACGAGATTACCATGGCACCTCCAGTAGATGTGGTACAAGAGAATGACCAGCAGTCTGAGAAGTCTCTACCTCCAAATCCGATGATGGTTCAACTGGTCAACACAAACTGTCGCGGAAATCGGAGTGAACACTCAGACCCAGGAGGTTTGTTTCGGAAGCCTTTATTAATCGTGATATCACGGAGAGCCCAGTAGCATACAAGGTAGCTAGCTGACACTCTGAGGAAGCATCAGAGCACACACATATTTATAGTAGAAGTTGTACATATCAAAGAGCTTGAAGGTGATAAGACTGTCTAACTTTCAATGATCAATTACATTGAGAATCATTGTCACACAATTAGTCTATTCTAATTTATGACTATACAGGATATTGGGGGAAGCTCAATTAGTAATAAAAAGTGAGACAGAGAATAGATAACCATGCTTGACCTTATCTTGAGTGCTAGTGGGTGCACACTCTAGAGAACAGATGACCATTGCTTGATCCTGTCTCCTTGTGTTGGGGGCAGACATCCCAGCCCCGTCTCAAGGACTCCAGGAAGCCTGCCCATGGCACTCCCCTTTCTCCCCTCCTGCTCAATTAGCTGGCAGCTGCAGGCGTACCTGCTAGAACAAAAGAGGGAACTGTGCTGTAGTATTCCACTATGGTGCTAACGAGAGAGGGAACTGTGCTGTAGTGTTCCACTATGGTGCTAACGAGAGAGGGAACTGTGCTGTAGTGTTCCACTATGGTGCTAACTGTTTAACCCTTAGTTGACCTGTAGATGTATTTTATTCTTCCACACAAAACCCACGGCACACACACTGCAGCTTCCAGCCAGCACGTCACACCCACAAGAGATGCTGGACCCTGGGAGCATCCTCTCACCATAGACAATGAAAAGCAGATGTGGGCGAACCAGTAAACCACCTTCTCACCACAGGAACGCTCTTTCTCAGCCTCCGAGGCATCGAGACGGCCCACACAGAGAAAGAAGAAGAAAAAGCAGCGCCAAGGAGACGAATACAATGTACGTCCACACCACAAGAAACCATCGAGAGTTTTGTTTTCTAGCATTTTCTGTTTTTATACAAGTTTTCCAGCAGCTGCGGGATTTTGTTTTTATTTAATCATCAGCTTTACTTCCATTTTCTTTCTTCACTTCACCTTCCGTTCCCATCCGACTGCCTGGGACACGATCACTGTCCCGGAAAAGGGGGGAAGAGTGCATCACCTCTTAAACCGGTTCAGTAACAGTCAGGGGAGTGAAAGGCACATCCGGAGACTCCGGATATTTATAGAGAACAGACAGTCAGTCGGAATTTGGGAAGGGAAGGAAGAAGGCAACATCATTAATTCAACAATTTACTGACACACATCTCTCTGTCTCCCTTTCGATCCCTCGATCTGTTTCTGTCTCTTTCTGCTTTTCTCTCTCTTTGTCTCTCTCTGTCTCACACCCACTGTCACACTTCCTTTCTCAAAATCTTTGTCTCTCTCTGTCTTTTACTTTGAATCTGTCTACAGAGCACTAAATCTCTCTCTGTCCCTGACAACCTCTCTCTCTATCACTCTTTGCCTCCATTGGTGTCTCTCTCCCTCTCAATCTGTCTCTATCTCTCATTTCCCTCCATGTCTCTCTCTCTCTCTTTCTGTCTCTGTCCCTCTTTACCTCCATCTCCCTCTCTCTCTCTCTATTTCTCTATCTGGGCTGAATTTCTCTCTGGGTTCGGAGACATGTTTCAGTGTGTGAATGGCCACACTGCTTATTTTCTGAGGAAATCCGATTTTCCTCTGCATTCCCGAGCCCATGTCATTTTCCTCAGGTTTTTTTGTGGGTCAGGAACGCCGAGTGTGAAAAATACCGCCCCCCCCCCGCTCCCCGGCTGAGGTCAGTTTCCCCATTTAAAATGGGGGTGAAATCGGATTTCCGAACACTGTCAGGTGATTAATTTGCAGGATGGGGCAGGTTATAAAAGACCCCGGGACAAACATGCCCGCTCCACAGCCGGGAGCAGCTCAACTGGGGGCACAAATTTCAGAAAAGGAATTTTATTTTTTCAAGCGAAGAATTCACCCCCCGTTTGGGGCTGTCACACTCTCCCCCCCCCCACCATTCAAACCCTCGTAGTTTCATTTAATCCCCTTGGGAACCCCCTCAATCCCCTCCCCCACAATCCAATTACCTCAGGGGACACCCTCACTCCCCTCCCCCACAGCCCAGTCAGCTCCTGGGACCCCCTCACTCCCCTCCCCGACAGACCAATCACCTCCTGGGTTCCACTCACTCCCCTCCCCCACAGTCCAATCACCTCCTGGGTCCCCCTGCTTCCCCTCCCCCACAGTCCAATCACCTCCTGGGACCCCCTCACTCCCACCCCTGCTCAGTCATATGTCTGAGGTGAGACAAAGAGTGGCTCCATGGTTTAGTGATGCCTCCCTGCAGGTTCTCCTCCAGGCCGTCCGGGAACGGCAGGAGTTGCTCCGGGTGGAGGGAGGGTTGAGGCTGGCAGAGATGGGTGACCATTCTGAGGTGGCAATGGTTTACAGGTGATGGGGTGTGGCTCAGTTTGGTGCCTCATTTCTGCACAAGATGAGTCTCTGACATTCCTGGCACATCCCTCCATGGCCCTCACATCTTGGAAAGGTGCTGCAACATTCCTGGCCTCTTCCTCAGAATCCTCACCATCATCCTCACCTGAGTCAGAGAGCAGCTCCTCATGTCTTCATCTGGCAATTCCTCTCCTTCCTGCAATGCCACATTGTGCAATGCGCAGCCCTCGACTCACCCTCAGACACCATTAACCTGCCCTCCCTCAAGCTGCACCTGCCCTCCATCAAGCTTCAACTGCCCTCTCTGAGTGTGGATCTCCCCTGTGGGGTAATTGCCACCCAGGACACAATGACATCTGACAGGATGGACTCAACCCAGTATGCCAGACATTTGCTCCCCTCCCAATTCTTCACCCCTACCCACACCGTGCAACCCCCCAATGTCTTTCTGCTGCTCCCATTGATATCCCGACCCCACCTGCAATGCCCCCCTCTCCCCTCTTGCTGCTACTGACAGTACATGTCCGTGAACATTCTCCTCTCCCCCTCCTCTTTGCCTCAGAGTTCAGCAAAGAGAACCACTCACCGCTTGTCCAAATGGACCAGCTCACCTGGTGCATGCCACCTTTAACCAGCCCTAAATCAGGTGGCACAAGTTTCCCGTTCACCTCTGACTTAATCTTAATGGTCGGACTTAACGTGGAAAAGTTGTAATTTAATGAGTATTAGTGGGATGCTCATGTAGGGAAAAGAAGTTCCCGTCATCGGACACTGTGAATGCCGACCCACCACTGAAACGTCGCCAACTCAACCCATTAAACTCTTTTTTTTCATTCATTCATGGGATGTGGGCATCGCTGGCTGGGCCAGCATTTATTGCCCATCCCTAATTGCCCTTGTTCAGAGAGCATTAAGAGTCAGCCACATTGCTGTGGGTCTGGAGTCACATATAGGCCGACCAGGTAAGGACAGCAGATTTTCTTCCCTGAAGGACATTAGTGAACCAGATGGGTTTTTACAATAATCGACAATGGTTTTGGTGTCATCATCAGACTTTTAATTCCAGATTTTTATTGAATTCAAATTTCACCATCTGCCATGGTGGGATTTGAACCTGGGTTCCCAGAGCATTACCCTGGGTCTCGAGGATGCGAGTCCAGTGACAAATCCACGATGTCACCACCTTCTGCCATCGGGAAGATGAGATTTCGGTTCCTGCCAGATTAAGTCACTCCACCCACCATATTCCCACTCTCGATGGCCCCATTAAATTCTGCCCAATGTAAGAGAGAATGTGCAAGGTGACGGGGATAAGGCAGGGGAGTGGGACTAGGTGGAAAGCTCTTTCAGATAGCCAGTACAGGCTCGATGGGCCGAATGTCCACCTTCTGCACTCTAAAGATATTGTGATACTGTGAAACGTTTCAGCTCAATGACCCTTCAACTGTACAATTTTAATCCCGGTGATTCAGTTCTTTTCATCATTGAATTAATTGAACAATTAGATTTAATGGATATTTCAGCACATTCTTCAACTGTTCTCTGAACTTAGTCTGGGTCACGGTATAAATACAAGTGTTTGTGCAGCAACTCAGGAGCTGCAGCATGAAGCCTAACTCCTCTACAACTACATGAATATGTACAGACCTATACCGTAACAACCACATCCGGTACCACACAGAAAAAACCATTAACGTCGTCCATAACAGGATAAAATTTGCCGAGATAACAAACAGTAATATGATGGATTTCCTTCGACTCTCCATCTCTGGGTCTCTGGGACTCTCCCCACTGCTGTTAGCCCGGAGTCTCTTGCGGGCTCTGCTGCTCACTAAAATGTGTCTGACAGTGAAAACATTGAGCAGCAAAATCACAACAAATGGGATAAACGGGGTTATAATCTGATGCAGGAACTCAATTGATACCCAGACTGTAGAAAACCGAACAGACTCTGTTACGTAACAAAAGAAGGGGGAGTTGAAGAGCAAATACCGGCCTGTGCATATAAAATACCAGATAATATTCTTTAAACAGCTCAGAACAGTCACTGTTCCCAGAACCATAGCTGCCATTTTACTGGTGCAATATTTACTTTACAGCTTCTGTCCACAAATGGCCACGAAGCGATCAAAGGTGAAAGTGACGGTGAACCAGACAGAACAGTCAGTGGCTGCATGAAGCAGGATGCCATGGATATTACATATCAGCATGAACTTCAGGAAAAGAAACTGTTCCCAATAAACAATTGGAATGTGTCTCAATATCAGGTCCATGATAATTACCAGTAGATCTGCTGCTGCCATGGCCACCGGGTAGCATGTCACACATTTAGAGAGACCACATTTTCCCTTAGACAGCTTCACAATCGTCACTGAGTTAGCTGTGAGGAAGGGGAATAAATAGGAAAATTATTCTTCAGGGTTGGAACAAAGCTATCAGATTGATTCAAGAAATTGAGATTTTCAAAAGCACTGTGTCCAGGGATCTATTGCAATGATTCTACCTGAAAGATCAAACAAGCAATTTTATGATGTGGTGAAGGCAGGAGAGATTAATTGGCAAAAGCAATGACACTAAAATTAATAAACTAAATGTTGATCATGATCCTCCACTTCCTCCTTTCCCCCTCAAGACACTTCACAGGGGCAATATAAAACAAAATATGACACTGAGGCACATAAGGAGATATTAGGTCAAATGACTAAAAGCTTGGTCAAAGTGGTAAGTTTTATGGAGTGACTTTCAGGGAGCAAGGTGAGATTGAGAGGTGGAGATGTGTAGGGAGGGAATTCCAGAGCTTGATGGCCAGGCAGCCAACAATAATGGAGTGATTGAAGTGGTGATTCCATAATCAAAGGGAGAGAGAGAAAACCGATGGGGCAGGCGAACATTCCTCCTCTCAGCCTGAGTGAGGCGATGGTTCTCCTTATCTTGGGACCAGCTGTGACAGAGACTGGAGCATCCAGTGTCAGCGTGAGCATTTAGGGTAATGTTATGTTTCTGCCTTGACCCCTTCTTAACTCTCAGCTGCCCCTCATCCTGCTGTCTGGAATCATATCCAAGCTGCAGATAGTGGGACCATGGACCTTGTGCTTTCCATCCCACCCCAATTCCTCTCCCCAACATCCCTTTAAGGCAGCTAAACACGGTTTATCGAATAATTGCTGGAAACAGACTTACCAGGGACACCAACAATAGCGAGGATGGGGTAGTAACCTGCTTGAATAACCAGAAGTAGTCCATAAACTCGCCATGATAATGTCATATAATCAGAATTATTAGAAAGCCAGCCAAGCCCATCGGTTAAACTCCGATCCAGTGTTCTCAGATTCCGATCCATTGTTGTAACATTCCATTCCATTGTTCTCAGATTCCAATCCATTGTTGTAACATTCCAATCCATTGTTCTCTGAATCCGATCCATCCTCTCCCTCTCTCTGGAGCCGCTGATCCCTGTCAGTGCTGGTGGTGATGTTCCCGCTGACATTATGGGATAACACATTGAACGGATTCCCTTATTAACAGAAGAGGGAAACCCTCCAGTGACACAATTAGGATCCATGGAGAGTGACATTAATTACAGTCACTGAACAAACAAGTTCAGTTAACCCCTTCCAATCCAACACTTTTTGTACCACAATAAAGTAAAACATTTACCTGGTCTGGATGGGATGTGAGAGGGTCACTGAGGGAAGGAATGGTGGAAATATTGGGCTCACTGACCATAACCTTTCAACCCTCCTTGGATATGGGGGGTGATGCCAGAGAATTGGAGGGTTGTTAATGTTCCACCCGGTTTAAAAAAGGAGAGGGGGATAAACCCTGTAACTACAAACCAGCCAGTCTCACATCAGTGAAACATTGGGGGAAACTTCTAACTTCTAAAATCTGCAACAACTTAAAATGTGGCTTGGAAAACATGGGCTGAATTTTCCGTTCGGTGGGTGGGTGGAGCTGAAGCAATTGTGGGCAGCGCTGCCATTTTTCGCAGGGGGGCCAATTAAGGCCCACCCAGCGCATTTCACACTCTCGTGGAGAGCGGGACTTTTAAAATTGCTGCGGGCGTGTCCAGACCGCTGGTTCCAATGGGGAACCGGCAGTCTGTATAAAATAAGGCCAGGCAGCCTCCTTTAAGCTGATCACCATGGCCAGCTCCAGGTTGTACTGCAGGGGGTCTGCACAGCAGGCTGTGGTAGAGGGAAGGCCAGAGGAGGAGGGCAGGCTGCAGGGTGTGGGGCAGGAGCAGGGCAGGCTGCAGGGTGTGGGCCAGGAGCAGGGCAGGCTGCAGGGTGTGGGCCAGGAGCAGGGCAGGCTGCAGGGTGGGCCAGCAGGGGGCCAATGTGCCCCTCGCTTCTCTGATGACTGCCTTGCTGCCCTTGTTGAGGAGGTGGCAGCCCGGCGAGAGGTCGTGTTTCCCCAGGATGGGTGGAGGAGGGCCCCCCCACGTGATGAAGTGGGCCTGGCAGGAGGTGGCGGAGGTGGTCACTTCCAGGGATGTTGTGCAGTGAACATGGATCCAGTGTCACAAGCGCTTCAATGATTTGTTGAGCTTTGGAAGGGTGAGGACCATGTTGACCTTGGCCATTTAACCCAGCAGGTAGCCTTAGCCTTTGAGGGCCACCCCCCTCCATGTCTTAGTGTCGTTACTGCATTGGGCATTTGGCGTGAGCTGGGTGGTCAAGCAGATAGTGACCATGCTTACATCAGGCTTGGTAGTTGATGAGAAGATGGGTTCTCCCTGCACCATGTTCCTGTTCTGCTACCTTAACGGGCCTGCCCAGCAAGGTCCCTGTAATCATCCTTACTTTCCACGGTCCTACCATTTCTCCTGTATTCCCGTACCTTGTTTGTCCTGCCCAAGTGCATAACCTCAACACTTATCCACATAACATTCTATGTGGCATTCCTTAGGCCATCTGACCAGCCTGTCTGTATGCACCTGTAATGTTTGGGCCTCCGGGGAAAGGGATGAATTGTGTTTCTGACTGAACGCTAACTGACCCACTGTCCTTGTTAATTTCAGCATCATCAGAGCATGGCCGCAATGAGGATGTCCACATGCCCCCTTCCACACCTGAGGGGTATCAATTGTCACGAGCGTCACACCATTTCAGTGAGGCAGGCACCAGCGCAGCGACTACCACATCAGTGGGGAATGTAACATCGGCTAGTGTCCTGTAGCACTGTGGAGAGGGCACTACACAATCGCTGGAGGAGATGGCACAGACAGAGAGAGCCGATGGTGTCAGCAGCCGGAGGACTGCAGGGGACTAGGCACATGCTGAGTCCGGCAGTGATGATGTGCCTCTGGAGATGTCCGCCATGCAGCAGCTGCAGGACAAGTGGCCGGGTGCATGGGAACATCTGGGAGTGTTGCATGAGATTGTGCTTCACTTGTTCTCTGTGGTGGAGGAAACCAGGCAGAGTGTCAGTGATGGCATGAACCTCATGTCAGAGCGTCAGGCTTCTTACATGGAGAGATTGGCGACTCTCATGGAGAGGGGCTTCAAACAAATTGATCAGCTTCTGATGGGGTTACGCTCGGACCTGCAAGTCCTCACAACGCTACTGGCCACAGGTGGTCATTGGCAATGTGGAAGATGTTCTGGGCACCAACTGTCCCAGCACGGTGCCCATCCACCTGCGGTGAGCAGGGGGGTCCAAAGTGACCTCACATCAGCACAGCAGCTGCCTGTTGTCTGTGCGTGCTCCTCTCAGGGCGCTCCGGATGAGGGCAGCAGCTCTGCCCCTCTGCCAGTGACCGTTGCATCCGTTGAGGCTGCGACAACTGGGGAGGTGCCAGCTGTGGAACTGGCCACTCCCTCCCAGGCTGTGCCAGCACAGGCTCCACGGGCCAGAGGACGTCCGCCAAGGTCATCGAGGCCAACAGGACAGCAGAGTCAGCAGGCTGTCTCACAAGCCACTCCGAGCGATGGGGTGGGACCAAGACGTAGCACCCACAAACGTAAGCATAAGGCACGTTAGGCCCACGTCGGGTTTGTCACTGGTGCTTTTGTGTTGGCCCGAGATTAGGGAATTTCTATTTTTCAATGTTGGAGCAACATTTTGTTTTGATTTTTGCGGCACCATCTGATGGATGGAAATAAAGTCCACATGTGTTACCATGGCTGAGGGAGGCTCCTTTGTGCTGCATTTGTATGTTTCACAGACATATCATGAGTATTTGAGTGGACATTGATGTTTATGTAGGAAGGCCTTCGTTGCAGCTGATGAGGTGGAAGATGTAGCACCTAAGTGCCACTTATGGATGCGCCAGGCAATTCTGGTCCTGCAGATCCATGTGTGTGGAGCTAGCTGAAGGTTCGTTGGATTAAAGTCTCCCGGGTGTCCCTGCCTCCTTGGTGTAGTAGCGGGTTGGCGTGCTGCCCCTCATCATTGCCCTGTGCTTCCTCATCCTCTGAGGCACTGCTGGATTCATCGTGTGCAGCCTCATCCACTGCGTCAAGGTCTTCATCATCCACTGCATCCCCCCTTTCCAGTGCAAGATTGGGGCGAGTGCAGCATGCAACCACTATCACCAAGACACGATCTGGGGGGTACTGGAGTGTGGCCCCTGAGCGGTCCAGGCATCGGAAGCACATCTTGAGAAGACCGATGGCTCTCTCCGCCACAGCCCTTGAGGAGGCGTGGCTCCTATTGTAGCGCTGCTCAGCTTCTGTTCTTGGCTAGTGGAGAGGCAGCATGAGTCACCTTCTGAGGGGATAGCCCTTGTCACCCAGCAGCCATCCATCCAGCCGAGTCGGAGCACTGAAGAGCCCCGGCACCTGGGAGTGTCTGAGGGTGTAGGCGTCATGGGAGCTGCCTGGGTACCTTGCACAGACTTTCAGAATCAGCATCCTGTGATCACACACTATCTGCACGTTCATGGAGTGGAAGCCCTTCCTGTTGACAAAGGCACCGGGTTCACCTGCGGCGCCTTGATGGCCACATGTGTACAGTCTATAGCACCCTGGACGCGGGGGAAGCCAGCAATGGCCGCGAAGCCTTTGGTTATCTGTGTCTGACTTGCCTGGTCACAGCGGAAGTGGATGAAGGTCAATGCCCATCTGAACAGAGCGTGACAGAGTGTAACCTGCTTGACACAAGTGTGGACAGCTGATTGGGAGACACCACAAAGATCACCCACTGAGCCCTGGAAGGAGCCAGAGGCATAGAAGTAGAGGGCAACTGTGACCTTCAGAACCGCTGGCATGGGGTGTCCACCCACACAGTTAGGGGAGATCTCAGGGCCAAGCATCCGACAGATGCTGTTGACTGTTTCCTTTGACAGTCGGAGCCTCCTTCAGCACTGCACCTCAGTCATATTGAGGTAGCTGCTTCGCCGCCTGTATATCCTGGCAGTGGGATAGTGGCGTCTTCTGCGGCCCCTTCCACCTTGGACACCCTCTTGGACCTGCGCCTCTTGTGTCTGTGCCTGGCCTCCCAAAGGTGGCTCCCCTGGAGGCAGATTGCCCACTCCTGGCCTCCTCCTTATCCTATCCCTCCCTTCCTTCTCAGAGGAGCTGCCTCCAGTGGAGATGTCAGAACCCATACCCAGGCTGAATGGAGGCCTCTGGAAAGCTGCAGGCCCGATAAAGGTACCTGACTGGAGAGTGCTGAGCTGAAGCATCAAAGTACAGAGAATGCTGCTGGAATTCGTTCTGAGCTGCTACAGATCACACAGGCAAGTTTAAAAAACTTGCTGCAATAAATGCTTCACATAAAACACTGACAAACACACTGAGCCCACATATCCCGCCCGTGGATGAGTTTCATTAAAAAGTCACTTACCCGCCTGCCCGTTGAGCCCGTGCACCGAGCCGATGATCACACGGGCACCTCAAAATCAGCGTCAATTGCTGAGTTAAGGGGCTTAACAAGCCCTTTAATTAATGGCAGGTGAGTGTCACATTACATCGCGCGCCCGCCCAGCTAAATATCGCGATGGCGCGCGGTGACATCAGGACTCTCCCACGGCGTCACCGAGCGCCATTTTAAATGCTGATGTGTGGGGCCCGACCCCCCCGCTCGTCACCCAGAACATTCTGCCCCATGAGTTAATAAATGAGCAGCAGCACAGCTATGTTCATGGGAAATCGTGTCAGACCAACTTGGAGTTCTTTGAGGAAGTAATGGAGAGGGTTGATGAGCTCAGCCTGGTTCATGTTATGTATATGGACTTTCAATTGTCACATGTTAGGAAAGTGAAACCCATAGATTAAAGGGGCAGTGACATTGTGGATATGACACTGGCTATGGGACAGAAAGCAGACAGAAGTGGCGAATGGTGGCAAGATCGGCCGGGTGGTTAACAGTGAGGTCAAGTGTCTTGGGCTACAGGAAGATAGAGACGGGATGGTCAAATAGGCAGATAAGTGGCAGATGGAATTTAACCCTGAAAAGTGTGAGGTGATACACTTTGGAAGGAGTAATTTGACAAGGAAATATTCAATGAATAGCATGACACTAGGAAGTTGTGAGGAACAAAGGGACCTTGGTGTGTGTGTCCATAGATCTCTGAAGGCGGAGGGGCATGTTAGTGGGGTGGTGAAAAAGGCATATGGGACACTTGCCTTTATCAATCGAGACATAGATTACAAAAGTAGGGATTTCATGTTGGAATTGTATAGAACCTTGGTGAGGCCACAGCTGGAGTACTGTGTGCAGTTCTGATCGCCACATTATAGGAAGGATGTGATTGCACTGGATGGGGTACAGAGGAGATTCACCAGGATATTGCCTGGGATGAAACATTGAAGTTTTGAAGAGAGGTTGGATAGACTTGGGTTGTTTTCGTTGGAGCAGAGAAGACTGAGGGGCGACCTGATCGAGGTGTACAAGATTATGAGGGGCATGGACAGGATGGATAGGGAGCAGCTGTTCCCCATAGCTGAAAGGTCAGTCGTGAGGGAGAGGAGGTTTAGGGGGGATGTGAGGGAAAACTTTTTTACCCAGAGGGTTGTGACGGTCTGGAATTTGCTGCCTGGGAGGATGGTGGAGGCGGGTTACCTCACATCCTTTAAAATGAACCTGGATGGGCACTTTTATGGCCGTGACGGGGCCGAAATTTTCTGCCCATTGAGTTCAATCTTCAGCCTATTTGAGGCACCGTAAGAAGTTGTTTCGAACAACGGAGCCCAATATTCTGGAAAACCGTTCAAGGTGATGTGTGAAAAGTGGGGAGTTGACCATATTACCTCATCACCCACACTACCCCAGGCCCAATAGTATGGCGGAATGGATGGTCTGCACTGTAAAGTCTTTAATTATAAAATGTCAGCAAACTAAACAAGCTTTGCACATCGCAACAGGCACTATTTTAATATTAATCTGAGCTGTTACAGCTCTTTCTGAAATGCATTTTGAAATTTGAAATGTTTATTAATTAACTGTACAAATACCATACAAATTACTTGGTTTAGTTTAATCTAGTTTATTTTCTAAAATGGTTCCTATTAGCCAGTTGTCCATGTGCAGTGCAACCTGCAGAAACAGCTGCATTGTTTTCAGGAAAACGGATACAGCTCCACTGCCAATTCTGTTTTGTAGTGATTGAAATCACAACATCTGCCAGTTTCTGAGTGAGATCAGGGAGCCCATAAGCTGGAGGCAGAGGGCAGTGTCTGGCAGTAGAAAGTCCACCAGCTGACACAACCAGGAAGGGGGCAAAATGAAGAATTCGGCATCTTATTGAAAATGCTGCTCCAATCCACACTCGATAATCAAATAATCTGCTGTGTTTCACCATTAAAAATAAACCACCGAGCTCCTACAGAGGGAATGTGTCCAGGTTTAAAACTTAAACATGTACTTGATTCCCTGTTAATTTGATGGGATTGTTTCAGTTGGAAGTGTCTCTTATGATACAGACAGATTTGCTTTGTACAGGCAGTTTAAAACATTAACATCTCATAAAGTCCACCATTCACAAAAATACACAATCATGGTAAGCACTTACCCAATTTCTCAACATGCACTTTGAGCAGATGTGACTCCTCTCTGGGAATGTTCATCAGTAAAATATGATTGTTTATGTGTACAGAACTGTAGTGACTACACATTGAGCAGGGTGATGTTGCACAGACTGTTTCACCACTCCTCCAACTACCTTCCACATGATCCATCCAGCACCGGTGTCCAGTGTCAGGAGTGTGTGACATCTGCAACATGCAGTGCTGCCAAACCCCTCGGCTTCCCTGTGAACCCACAGCCTCTACCACCGAGAAGACAAATGCTTCAAGTGTAGTGGAGAAACCACACAAACATCCTTCCCTGGAACATACACGGCATCTTGACATGTGGGGAATCGTCTTTAGTCAGTGTCTAACAGTCGCGTGTGGATGACTGCCTTCAACACAGCACTCATGGCTGAAGTGCACCTGATAAACTCCATCTGATCTTTGAGTCTGATCACTGATGAACAAGAAATGCTGCAAGGAGCATCTCAATCCACAACCCTTGGTGTATTACAGCCTCATCTGAAGGTCTGGAGAAGGAAACAGCCTTCCACTGCTGGACATGCATGGGCACACCCTGGCTCCTGATGGTGTCAATGAGAGCTGGATTTCAGAATGCAGTCTTCAGTGCCAATGGTAAGGACCGCGTTCACTCTGTTAACATTCCCACCGAGGGTGCAAAAACAGACCTAAACATTCTTTGCAATAGATATGTGTGTTTACAGCTTGTGTAAGGGTGATGTTAATGAAGTGATTGAGGACAAGTTGCCTCAGAGGAGGTGGAGGAGGCTGCTCACCTCTCGTGCTGTACAGCATCGAGGAGTGTTGTGGCCTGTTACATCGAGCACGGACCCGTTACCCATTGGGGACTCATTCAGACTGCGGCCTCTGCATTTCCGCAGGGGCAGCCATTGTCACTGGGACAAGTACCGCGCATGAGTGCTCTGGTGGAGGGGCTGGGAGTTAGGAGAAGATGAGGGTCTGAGGTGCTCTCAGAACCTTCCCCTTCCTCACGAACCTCCACAGCCCTAGGTTGTCCTTCAGGTGGGTTAGGAGGAGCTGGCTGCTGGGGCGCAGCAGTCGCCCATTCCAGCAACCATTGTGCCACCAGTGTGAACATCCTGAGGAGGTCTGTAATAAGGTAGACAGAGGGGTTTAGATGGAGAAAAGCAAAAATACAGCTGAGGCTGGAAATCTGAAATAAAAACAGAAAGTGCTGGAAAAGTGCTGGTGTATAAGGGTGTTAGAGATATGGAATTCTAGAACGAACATATTAAGGTGCCACACAAAAGATTATTGGCAATAATAAGAGCAGATGGAATTGGAGGGAAGCTTTAGATGTGGGTTGGAAATTGGTTGTGAGGTAGGAAACAGAGAGTGGGGATACAGTGTCTGGTCTCAGATTGATGGGATGTGACAAGGGGTGTTTCACAGGAATCTGCACTGTGGCTCAACATACACCATTTTTATAGTGAGTTGCATCAGGATAGAGTTGTGTGTTCAGCTTGTACATGACACTGAATTAGGAGAATAGGAATTAGTGCAGATGGAGGCGGGGAGAGACATTGAAAGATGAAGTAAGAGAACAAAACCTTGGCAGATGGAGTTTGATGTGGGTGAGAGTGAGGTCATCCATTTTGGAATTGAAAAAATAAATTTCAAAATGTTCCAAATGGTTAGAAACCAGGAACTGGAGAGGAACAAAGTGGTTTGAGATTCCAAAGACACAAATCATTAAAAGCTGGTGGTCAGGTAAAGGTAGCAATAAAAAAACGATGAGTGGAATGTTGACTCTTACCTCAAGGAAGCTGGATTGTAAAAGGAATGAATTTCTGCTTCAGTTGTATTGAACCTTGGTCAAACCCCATCTGGATATTATATTCAGTTCTGGGCACCCAGCTCAGGAAGTGCCGGGTAGATTCACCAGAATGAAAACGGTGCTTCGAGGGTTAAATTATGAGGAGAGCTTGTATAAGCCTGGCTTGTATTCCATTGAGTTTAGAAGATTGAGCAATGATCAGATTGAGGTGTTTAGAATGTTAAAAGGATTGAAGAGGTCGATACGGAGAAACTATTTCCTCTGTTGGGGGAATGAAGAATGAGGGAACATATTGAGCTCAGTCATTTAGGAGGGAAATCAAGAAATAACTTTTCACACAAAGAAACCGGGAATTTACCCCCAAAAGGCTGTGGATGCTGGGACAACTGCAGATAACAAGACTGAGATTGAGAGATTTTTGGTGAGGAATGATTTCAAGGGATCTGGAGCTAAGGTGGGTAAATGGTGGTGAGGGACCAATCAGCTGTGATCTAACTGAATGGTGGGAGGGAAAACCACCTGCTCTTGTTCCAATGTTCCTAATCTTTATCAGTCCCTCCTCAGACAGGGGAAGCATTGCAGCAGAACGATGGTTTAACTTTGTTTTTCTATTAGTCAGGACTCATCAATTGACATGAAATGTTTCTCGATCACCCTTATCTCCTGAGGTTTTGTGGATAAGCACAGACATTAAAAACAAAATGAGGAAAAAGTTCAGATTTTCAAGTGGAAAATGCTGCGGACACCGATTTCCTTTACTTTCAATTTAGTATACGGTATTCACTGCTCCCGATGTGGTCTCCTCTACATTGGGGAGTTCAAATGCACACTGGGTGACCGCTTTGCAGACACCTCCGTTCAGTCCACAAGTATCACCCTGAGCTTCCTGTTGCTGGTCATTTCAATTCTCCACCTTGCTCCCACTCTGACCTTTCTGTCCTTGGCCTGCTACAGTTTTCCAATGAAGCTCAACACAAGCTCGAGGAACAGCACGTCATCTTTCGACTGGACACTCGACAGCCTTCTGGACTCAGCACTGAGGCTAACACTTTTAGATCAGACCCTCTGTCTTCATTTTGTTTTTTTTTGCTGGTTTGTTTGGGTCTCGTTTCTTTCTTTATTCCTTCATGTTACATTCAGACGGTAGCTATGCAGCCATTCACACCTCATCTGGACACCTTCTGTTTCTTTCCTTTACCCATTACCACTGCCTTTGGCTTTTATTCCATGAAACCTTTTATCCTTTAATCTCTCTTGCCCTCCTCCCTATCACACACCTTCCCTTCTGTTCTTCCACACCTCTCCCCGAACACTTGCTCAAAACCTATTACATTTCGAAACTTCCTGGGATTTATTAAAAGTTGTTGTTGTTGTTGTAGCAGTGTGAGAGTCTCCATTTCCCATCACTCCATTTATCAGTCTGCACGCCAAGCTCCCTGGGTCAGTGTGGGCAGTGCCCACCAGTCATCCTCATGGATCAATGAACAAAACCACGTGAGATGATTGGATTAATGGTGCCTTCAACATGAGAACTTGTGGAGCTGAATTCAGTCAGGTGACACCAGAGCAACTCAGAGTGATTCCCATTGGTCCAAATAAAATCGGCCCTCCTGGTAATAAACCCATGAGTTCTGTCATTGGTGGAGATTGTGGAGATTGGGGCTGGTTAATTGGTTCAACGTTGCTGCTTCTGGTCTCATTGGTGTCAGGTGAGTGCAGCTTGTGTGTATAAAAGGTGCTGCTCGGTGGCTGAAGGGATGGTTGAGTTGTTTGGTATCATGGGGGATTTTGTAGTGACGGCTTTGTTCCCAGTGCTGGTGCTAGTTGGAGCTGTTTGTGGCTCTGATACTGGGCAACAGTTTCTAGGCCAGAGTCAAAGCCACCCCTGTGACTCAGACAGTCTCTCCTCCTGGGCCTCCCTTTGGTTTCCATTTCCGTGTGTCTGAGGGTGGAAGTGTGTCTCCACTGCAGATTGTGATGGTGCCGTGTGGAGAGGACAAGCTGCTGCTCAGGGTCCAGCTGGATTTATTTGGAACCTGGCACCTGATCAAAGCTGCTGACCTGACCCCGGGGACAGCAGGTTGTTGGCCAACCAGGATCTACTCTCAGAACCACACTGTCCTCTTTGACTATGGACTCCATGAGTGTGGCAGCAGGTTGCAGGTAATGGGAATCCTCAGCTCTTGCTCTAAGCTTGGGCTGTAGGTTATTCCCCACTCTTCATTCCAACACTGGGTGAGATGTCAATGATATTGAGGAGATAGCTGTCTCCTGCTTTATAAAACTACAAATTAGCTTTCTAGACTGTTATGTACTTTACTTTAACTGGTTCCTGAGTCTCTCCAACGTATGACATCAGCCCCATTGGTCTTGAACTTTCTCTTTGGATCCTCCAAGCTTTTCCTTTTGTTGTTTTGAGGATTTTCATCTCTATTCCCCTCATTCAGATCAATTCAACTGGAGACTTCAGTTTCAGTCCAGTTTAATCCAATTTGATTGTCTCTTAAATGAAGAAAATGGAATAAGAATTAAGTCCTCTTTGACTGAAAAGTAACTCCACAATTCCCAGTTTCCCTGCCATTGGAATAAATGGGGCCCTGGCTTCAAACTGTTCTATTTCCATGCTCCATGTTATTGTCCACTTGTGGCTACTTTTACTGTTAACTGAAGCTGTCCTTTTGTTGAGAGACTTCCCGATTAATGGACCCTGATCTTGTGCGCATGATCTCTCTCCTTTGATAAGCACTGAGGTTACAAAGCAACAAATAACCAGATGAGGCCATACGGCCCCTCGAGCCTGTTCTCCAATCTCCCCACAACATATTCTTTGATGCCCCAAAGTAAATCCATCTGTCTAAAATATACTCAATAACTGAGCATTCACAGCTCTCTGGGGCAGTGAAGTCACAAAATGCATGACCTACAGGATGTTCTGGCAGTGTTACATGTGGGACTGAGCACACTACTGCCGACAGTGATTTAAGGCCCATGATCCAGACCCGGGGTCGGTTTGCTGCTGAACACAAATGTGGGTAGACCAAGCTGTACCTGTGAAAATAAATCAAACTGGGATAGAATTCCCAAGATTCTTTCCTTGCTGAATGAAGAAATTCCCTGTTACGTTAATCCTAAATGACTGGCGCCTGACCTGAACTGACAGCCCCTAATAGTAAACTCTCCAGTGATGGTGTAGCAGTCTCTTCACACTGACCCTGTCAATCCCCCTCAGAATTGTTTTCAGGGGATGGGATGACTTTATTGTTAACCCCTGTGTAGAACATTCTCATTTCAGAACAGCTCTTCATTCCTTAACCTGATTCTTTCAGATGATTGGAGATTTCCTCATCTACACCACCCACCTGAACCACACCCCAGAGTATCATGGATCTGTCATTGTGAGAACGAATGGAGCTGTCGTTGCCATTGAGTGTCGTTATTTGAGGTGAGAATCTTTATTCGCTTTGTCAATAAGATCTACAGCTGCTGGTGGTCTCTGAAGATGTCCTAAAATGACTCCCCTGCCTTTCCAGGAAGGGCAATGTGAGCAGTGACCCCATCAAGCCCACCTGGATCCCATTCAGCTCCACCAAGTCTGGAGAAGGGCATCTGTCATTCTCTCTGCGCCTAATGAATGGTATGTGATGGGTGGATGGGGAGTGATTTCCTGTAGTCACTCACTGGGAGTTACAGCCACTGTCTCTAACCCTTGTCCTCTTGTACTTCAGGTGACTGGCTTACAGAGCGCACTTCGACTGTCTACTACCTGGGTGAGCTCATTCACATTGAGGCCTCTGTTTCAATGACCAACCACATGCCCCTGAAGCTCTACATTGACCGCTGTGTAGCTACATTGAGCCCAGACAAGGACTCCACCCCGAGATACAGCTTCATTGACCACAATGGGTAAGGAGCTCTCTGCTTTCTCCAGCTGGTCCCATCTCAATGGCTTCACTTGATTCACTTCCTGTCCCTTTTTAATCTTTCTTCAGTTGCCTCCTGGACAGCAAAGCTGAAGACTCCTTTTCAACCTTTGTGTTGCCAAGAGACGAGCGGGAGCTGGACAAGCTCCGGTTTGACCTGGATGCGTTCCGTTTCCTTGGAGATGACCGTTCCTTGGTAAGAGGAAGCTGATCATTGGGGTCTCCATGTTGGGAGGGAGTCACTGAATCATGACTTGTGTTGAATGTGTCCCTCAGATTTTCATCACCTGTCACCTGAAAGTTGCTCCATTGGATCAGAGGGATTCCAGGAACAAAGCTTGTACTTTCCAGAAGGTGCAGAATGTGTCAGTTCCCCCTCTCTCCATCAGGGATTTGTTGTGTGGAGATGTGATGCACAACCTGGTTGATGGGCTCTTTCTCTTGTTTAGCTGGACCCCATTGGAGGAATCAAGCATTGACATTTGTGCCTGTTGCCATGTGGGTAACTGTGGTGCCACAAAGGAGTTGTGGTTTGGTCCCAGAGGAAGGAGAGATCTTGTACCTGAAGCTGGTGGGACATTGATCCTCTAGATGTTGGACGTCCCCCTTTCCCCTCTCTAACTGGAATGTTTGATGTTGCAGAGAGTGAAGCTGGATTAAAGTGGGAGGGTGAGGCCTCACTTGGAGCCCTGCTCATTCTGGATACTGATGTGACCAAGCTGGCAACAGAGTCCCTGAATGAGGCTGAGCGAAGGATGCAGGAGAGGTCTCCAGGTGGTGAGTTGGCCGACTGCTGGTTTCCATTTCCCCCTCAGTGTTTCCTTCACTAACCATTGGTTTCTCATTGCTTTGTAGGTGTGGAGTCTGAGGTGGTCCTGATCGTGGCCCTGACTGTGACAGCTGTCTCCCTGATCTCTGCTTCATTCTGGAGGTTATTAGCTATGAGGAGAGGTTGGAGAAACTCGGATTGTTCTCACTAGAGCGACGGAGATTGAGGGGCGACTTGATAGAAGTTTACAAAATTATGAGTGGCATGGACAGAGTAGATAGTCAGAAGCTTTTTCCCAGGGTGGAAGAGTCAATTACTTGGGGACATAGATTTAAGGTGAGAGGAGAAAACTATAGAGATGTGCGGGGCAAGTTTTTTTACACAGGGTAGTGAGTGTCTGGAATTCGCTGCCAGAGGAGGTGGTGGAAGCAGGTACGATAGTGGTGTTTAAGAGGCAGCTTGACAAATACATGAATAGGATGGGAATAGAGGGATACGGACCCCGGAAGTGCAAAATGTTTTAGTTGACGGGCAATATGATCGACGCAGGCTTGGAGGGCCGAAGGGCCTGTTCCTGTGCTGTACTTTTCTTTGTTCTTTTCTTTGTTCATTGCTGGCCTTGCTCCTGTACAGGAAACACAAGCAAACTCAGGTCAAACAGTGATCAAATGATCAATAAAGCAGAGACTCCTTCTACCTTGTGTCAGGGAGCTGAATGGTCTATGCATTCTCCTTGTTAATTAAATATCTCCATGGACCTAATGACTGGTGTTAGTCTATCCAAGCACAGAACTAGGCCTCCTGAATGATGGGTTTACGGAAGGTTGAGAGAAGCAGGAATTGCTCATTTTTTTTCTGGGTGCTTCAGACCCCAGGCTTGGTATCTATAGCCACCCAGTGTTGGGGAGGGGGTGTGAGCAGGCCTGGCATGTGGGGGAGGGGATGTGAGCAGATCTGGGGCCTCCTTGTGGACCTGTTCCTGAGCCTGGCTGGTGTTGGTGTTTACTCAGGCTGCCTCACTCTCTTCCATGGTGATGTTCACCCCCTGGAGAGGGGGCTCACTGTATTGGAGTGTTTGAGGTTTGCTGTCATCAGTGGTGCCAGAAGGACCGAGTGGATGATCCATCTCAGCCTCCTCCTGAGGTCTCCAGCATCAGATGCCAGTCTTCAGCCGAGTTGATTCACTCCTCATGATATCAAGAAATGGCTGAAGGCCCTGGATCTGCATCTGCACTGGCCCTTACAATATTCCAGCAATAGTACTGAAGGCTTGTGCTCCAGAACTTGCCGTTCCCCTGTTCAAGCTGTTCCAGTGCGGCTACAACACTGGCATCACCCAGCAAAGTGGAAAATTGCCCATATGTGACCTGTCCACAAAAAGCAGGACAAATCCAACCCAGCCAATTCCTGCCCCATCAGTCGACTCTCGATCATCAGCAAAGTGATGGAAGGGGTTGTAACAAGTGCTGCTTGATAGCACTGTTGCTGCTCACTAACACTCAGTTTGGGTTCTGCCAGGGCCACTCAGCTCCTGACCTCATTACAGCCTTGGTCCTCAGGGCGGTGTCCAAACCCCAACCATCTTCAGCTGCTTCATCAAAGACCTTCCCTTCATCATAAGGTCAAAAATGGGGATGTTCACTGATGATTGCACAATATTCAGCATCATTCAGGACTCCTCAGATACTGAAGCAGCCCATGTCCAAATGCAGCAAAACCTGGACAATATCCAGGCTTGGGCTGACAAGTGGCAAGTAACATTCGTGCCACATGAGTACCAGGCAATGAACACTTCCCACCAGAGAGAATCTAACCATCTCCCTTTGAAATTCAATGGCATTACCACCACTGAATTCCCCACTATCAACATCCTGTGGGTTACCATTGACCTGAAACTGAACTGGGCGAGCCACATAAATACTGTGGCTACAAGGGCAGGTCAGAAGCCATGAATCCTGCAGTGAGTATTTCACCTCCTGATTCCATTAAGCCTGTCCACCATCTACAAGTCAGGAGTGTGATGGAATAATCTCCCCTTGACTAGACAAGTACAGCTCCAACAACACTCGAGAAGCTTGACACCATCCAGGGCAAAGCAGCCCACTTGACTGGCACCCCATGCACAATCATTCGCTCCTTCCATCACCAATACACAGTGAACAAGATGCTCTGCAGAAACTCACCAAGGCTCCTAGAACAGCACCTTCAAAATCCACGACCACTACCATCTAGAAGGACAAGGCCAGCAGATAAATAGGAACACAACCAACTGGAAGTTCCCTGCTTAGCCACTCACCATCTGACTTGGAAATATATTGCCGTTCCTTCACTGTCACTGGGTCCAAATCCTGGAACTCCCTCCCTAACAGCAGTGTGGGTGTACCTACACCACAGGGACTGCAGTGGTTCAAGAGGGTAGCTTACCACCACCTTCACAAGGGCAATGAGGGACGGGCCATAAACGCTGGCTGAGCCAGTGATGCCCAAACCTCATGAATGAATAAAGTATTTTGTATCTGTTTTCATGGCAGACAACACGAACAACATCCCAATAATAGTGGAAGGTCAAGGGGCTACAGGGAGCAGGGATCTTAAAACAACCACTATCATGAAAGAAAGAGTAATGGGAATATTAATGGGACTTAAAGCTGACAAGTCCCCTGGACCTGATGGCCTGCATTCTAGGGTCCTATAAGAAGTGACTGCAGAGAGAGTTTATGCATGGGCTGTCATCTTACAAAATTCCACAGGTTCTGGAGATGTAATGAAGTCAGGAGCTGAGAGTCCCTGGCGAAATCCATACTGGGCATCAATGAGCAGGTTATTGCTCAGCAAGTGCTGCTTGATAGCACTGTTGATGACTCCTTCCATTGCTTTACTGATGATCGAGAGTAGACTGATGGGGCGGTAATTGGCTGGGTTGGATTGCCCTGCTTTTTGCGTACAGGACATACACGGGCAATTTTCCACATAGCCGGGTAGATGCCAGTGTTGAGCTGTACTGGAACAGCTTGGCTAGGGGTATGGCAAGTTCTGGAGCACAAGTCTTCAGTACTATTGCTGAAATATTGTCAGGGCCCATAGCCTTTGCAGTATCCAGGGTCTTCATCTGTTTCATCATATCATGTGGAGTGAATCGAATTGGCTGGAGACGGGCATCTGTGATGCTGGGGACTTCCGGAGGAGGCTGAGGTGGATCATCCACTCAGCACTTGTGGCTGAAAGTTGTTGCAAATGCTTCAGCCTTATCTTTTTCACTGATGTGCTGGGCTCCCCCATCATTGAGGATGGGGATATTTATGGAGCTGCCTCCTCCAGTGAGTTGTTTAATTGTCCACCACCATTCACAACTAGATGTGGCAGGACTGCAGAGCTTAGATCTCATCCGTTGGTTGTGGGATTGCTTAGCTCTGTCTATCACTTGTTGCTGATGCTGGTTGGTACGCAAGTAGTCCTGTGTTATAGCTTTACCAAGTTGACACCTCATTTTTAGGTATACCTGGTGTTGCTCCTGGCATGCCCTCCTGCACTCTTCATTGAACCAGGGTCAATCGCCTGGCTTGGTGATGATGGTAGAGTGGGGGATATGCAGGGCCATGAGGTTACAGGTTGTGTTCGAGTACAATTCTGCAGCTTCTGATGGCGCTCAGCGCCTTATGGAAGCCCAGTCTTGATTTGTTAGATCTGTTTGAAATCTATCCCATTTAGCACAGTGGTAGCGCCCCACAACACGATGGAGGGTATCCTTAATGTGAAGGCAGGACTTGGTCTCCACAATGATTGTGCAATGGTCACTCCTACCGATACTATCATGGACAGATGCATCTGCGACAGGCAGGTTGGTGAGGATGAGGTCAAGTATTTTTTTTTCCCCTTATTGGTTCCCTCACCACCTGCCGTAGACCCAGTCTAGCAGCTACGGCATTTAGGACTCAGCCAGAGGTGGTGCTAATGAGCCACTCTTGTGATGGACATGAAGGTCCCCCACCCAGAGTACATTCTGTGCCCTTGCCACCCTCCAGAGGTGCTCCCTCCATTTGGTGTTCGGTATGGAGGAGCACTGATTCTTCAGCCGAGGGAGGAGGGAACGTGGTAATCAGAAGGAGGTTTCCTTCATGTTTGACCTGATACCATGAGACTTCATGGGGTCCAGAGTCGACACTCCCTCCCGACTGTATACCACAGTGCCGCCACTTCTGCTGGGATGATGATGATGGTGGTGTCCGGGACCTAATCTGTAAGGTATGATTCCATTGCTTCACTAGCCCCCAGATGTTCGTTAGGAGGACTTTGCAGTGTTGACAAGGCTGAGTTTGCTGTTGTCATTTCCGGTGCCTAGGGGAATGCTGGGTGGCCCTTCCGGTTTCATTCCTTTGTTTGGTGCTTTGTTGTGGTTTGATACAACTGAGTCGCATGGAAGAGTCAACCACATTGTGCTCTGGAGTCACATGTCGGCCAGACCAGGTAAGGATAGCAGATCAGACGGGTTTTGACAACAATTGACAATGGCACCATGGTCATCGTTAGACTTTTAATTCCACATTTTTCATTGAATTCGAATTCCACCACCAACCATGGCAGGATTCAAACCCTGGTCCCCAGTGCATTACCCTGGGTCTCTGGGTTACTCGTCCAGTGACAATTCCACTACACCATCGCCTCTCCTCAACACTGAAACCCATTGTTAAGGAAGCAGGAGCAGAAAATTGAGAAAATCAGAATACAAATGGCAGATTAGTTTTGTGAAAAGGAAATTGTGTTGGACAAGTTCATGTGAGTTGTTTGAGGATGTAACAAGCAGGGTGGATAAAGGGGAACCAGTAGATGTAGTGTACTTGGATTTCCAGAAGATATTTGATAAGATGCCATATAAAAGGTTATTAGCCAAGGCAAGAGTTCCTGATGTTGGGAGTAATATATTTGGATGGATAGAGGTTTGGGTAACTAAAGGAAAGAGAGTCAGGAGAATTAGCTCATTTTCAAGTTGGCTAACGGTCACTAGAGGAGTGTCCCAGGGACCCGTGCTGGAATCTCAACTACTTACAATCCATATGAGCGACTTGGATGAAGGGACCGAGTGTATTATTGACAAATTTGCATCCAATACAAGGATAGGTGGGAAAGCAAATTGCCAGGACACACAGGTTGGGATTTTCCAGCACCACCTGTCACCAGGATCTTCCGGTCCCGCCAAAAGTTAATGGAACTTTGGCTGACCTGCCTGCCCCATCCCCTGAGATGGGCACTGCCACATGGGGCTGGAAAATCCCGGCAAAGGGATATCGATGGGTTAAGGGAGTCGGCCAATATTTCAGAGATGGATAAAAATGTGGGAAAACGTGAGGTTACCCACTTTGGCAGGAAGAACAGAAGAGCAGAATATTATTGAAATGCAGAGAGACTGCAGAATGCTGCAGTACAGAGGGAACTGGGTGTCCCTCATACATGAAACTCCAAAAGTTTGCATGCAAGTCCAGCCAGGAATTAGGAAGGCAAGTTGAATGCTGGGCTTCATTACAAGGGGGACAGAGTGTAAAAGTGGATTTCTTACCAGGAGGGCCGATTTCAATCCTTTTAACATTCTAAACACCTCAATCTGATCATTGCTCAATCTTCTAAACTCAATGGAATACAAGCCAGGCTTATACAACCTCTCCTCATAATTTAACCCTCGAAGCACCGTTTTCATTCTGGTGAATCTACCCGGCACTTCCTGAGCTGGGTGCCCAGAACTGAATATAATATCCAGATGGGGTTTGACCAAGGTTCAATACAACTGAAGCAGAAATTCATTCCTTTTACAATCCAGCTTCCTTGAGGTAAGAGTCAACATTCCACTCATCGTTTTTTTATTGCTACCTTTACCTGACCACCAGCTTTTAATGATTTGTGTCCTTGGAATCTCAAACCACTTTGTTCCTCTCCAGTTCCTGGTTTCTAACCATTTGGAACATTTTGAAATTTATTTTTTCAATTCCAAAATGGATGACCTCACTCTCACCCACATCAAACTCCATCTGCCAAGGTTTTGTTCTCTTACTTCATCTTTCAATGTCTCTTTACCACTCCCCGCCTCCATCTGCACTAATTCCTATTCTCCTAATTCAGTGTCATTTACAAGCTGAACACACAACTCTATCCTGATGCAACTCACTATAAAAATGGTGTATGTTGTGCCACAGTGCAGATTCCTGTGAAACACCCCTTGTCACATCCCATCAATCTGAGACCAGACACTGTATCCCCACTCTCTGTTTCCTACCTCACAACCAATTTCCAACCCACATCTAAAGCTTCCCTCCAATTCCATCTGCTCTTATTTTTGACAATAATCTTTTGTGTGGCACCTTAATATGTTCGTTCTAGAATTCCATATCTCTAACACCCATATACACCAGCACTTTTCCAGCATTTTCTGTTTTTATTTCAGATTTCCAGCCTCAGCTGTATTTTTGCTTTTCTCCATCTAAACCCCTCTGTCTACCTTATTACAGACCTCCTCAGGATGTTCACACTGGTGGCACAATGGTTGCTGGAATGGGCGACTGCTGCGCCCCAGCAGCCAGCTCCTCCTAACCCACCTGAAGGACAACCTAGGGCTGTGGAGGTTCGTGAGGAAGGGGAAGGTTCTGAGAGCACCTCAGACCCTCATCTTCTCATAACTCCCAGCCCCTCCACCAGAGCACTCATGCGCGGTACTTGTCCCAGTGACAATGGCTGCCCCTGCGGAAATGCAGAGTCCGCAGTCTGAATGGGTCCCCAAATCTGTAACGGGTCCATGTTCGATGTAACAGGCCACCACGCTCCTCGATGCTGTACAGCACGAGAGGTGAGCAGCCTCCTCCACCTCCTCTGAGGCAACTTGTCCTCAATCACTTCATTAACATCACACTTACACAAGTTGTAAACACACATATCTATTGCAAAGAATGTTTGGGTCTGTTTTTGCACCCTCAGTGAGAATGTTAACAGAGTGAACGCGGTCCTTACCATTGGCACTGAAGACTGCATTCTGAAATCCAGCTCTCATTGACGCCGTCAGGAGCCAGGGTGTGCCCATGCATGTCCAGCAGTGGAAGGCTGTTTCCTTCTCCAGAACTTCAGATAAGGCTGTAATACACCAAGGGTTGTGGATTGAGATGCTCCTTGCAGCATTTCTTGATCATCAATGATCAGACTCAAAGATCAGATGGAGTTTATCTGGTGCACTTCAATCATGAGTGCTGTGTTGAAGGCAGTCATCCACACGCGACTGTTAGACACTGACTAAAGACGATTCCCCACATGTCATGATGCCGTGTATGTTCCAGGGAAGGATGTTTGTGTGGTTTCTCCACTACACTTGAAGCCTTTGTCTTCTCGGTGGTAGAGGTTGTGGGTTCACAGGGAAGCCGAGGGGTTTGGCAGCACTGCATGTTGCAGATGTCACACACTCCTGACACTGGACACCGGTGCTGGATGGATCATGTGGAAGGTAGCTGGAGGAGTGGTGAAACAGTCTGTGCAACATCACCCTGCTCAATGTGTAGTCACTGCAGTTCTGTTCACATATACAATCATATTTTACTGATGAACATTCCCAGAGAGGAGTCACATCTGCTCAAAGTGCACGTTGAGAAATTGGGTAAGTGCTTACCATGATTGTGTATTTTTGTGAATGGTGGACTTTATGAGATGTTAATGTTTTAAACTGCCTGTACAAAGCAAATCTGTCTGTATCATAAGAGACGCTTCCAACTGAAACAATCCCATCAAATTAACAGGGAATCAAGTACATGTTTAAGTTTTAAACCTGGACACATTCCCTCTGTAGGAGCTCGTTGGTTTATTATTAATGGTGAAACACAGCAGATTATTTGATTATCGAGTGTGGATTGGAGCAGCATTTTCAATAAGATGCCGAATTCTTCATGCTGCCCCTTCCTGGTTGTGTCAGCTGGTGGACTTTCTGCTGCCAGACACTGCCCTCTGCCTCCAGCTTATGGGCTCCCTGATCTCACTCAGAAACAGGCAGATATTGTGATTTCAATCACTACAAAACAGAATTGGCAGTGGAGCTGTATCCGTTTTCCTGAAAACAATGCAGCTGTTTCTGCAGGTTGCACTGCACATGGACAACTGGCTAATGGGAACCATTTTAGAAAATAAACTAGATTAAACTAAACCAAGTAATTTGTATGGTATTTATACAGTTAATTAATAAACATTTCAAATTTCAAAATGCATTTCAGAAAGAGCTGTAACAGCTCAGCTTAATATTAAAATAGTGCCTGTTGCGATGTGCAAAGCTTGTTTAGTTTGCTGACATTTTATAATTAAAGACTTTACAGTGCAGACCATCCATTCCGCCATGCTGTTGGGCCTGGGGTAGTGTGGGTGATGAGGTAATATGGTCAACTCCCCACTTTTCACACATCACCTTGAACGGTTTTCCAGAATATTGGGCTCCGTTGTTCGAAACGACTTCTTACGGTGCCTCAAATAGTCTGAAGATTGAACTCAATGGGCAGAAAATTTCGGCCCTGTCACGGCCATAAAAGTGCCCATCCAGGTACTTTTTAAAGGATGTGAGGCAACCCGCCTCCACCATCCTCCCAGGCAGCAAATTCCAGACCGTCACCACCCTCTGGGTAAAAATGTTTTTCCTCACATCCCCCTAAACCTCCTCTCCCTCAATTTGAATTTGTGTCCCCTCATGACTGACCCTTCAGCTATGGGGAACAGCTGCTCCCTATCCACCCTGTCCATGCCCCTCTTGTACACCTCGATAGGTCGCCCCTCAGTCTTCTCTGCTCCAACAAACACAAACCAAGTCTATCCAACCTCTCTTCATAACTTAAATGTTTCATCCCAGGCAACATCCTGGTGAATCTCCTCTGTACCCCCTCCAGTGCAATCACATCCTTCCTATAATGTGGCGACCAGAACTGCACACAGTACTCCAGCTGTGGCCTCACCAAGGTTCTATACAATTACAACATGACCTCCCTACTTTTGTAATCTATGTCTCGATTGATAAAGGCAAGTGTCCCATATGCCTTTTTCACCACCCCACTAACATGCCCCTCCGCCTTCAGAGATCAATGGACACACACACCAAAGTCCCTTTGTTCCTCAGAACTTCCTAGTGTCATGCCGTTCATTGAATACTTCTTTGTCAAATTACTCCTTCCAAAGTGTATCACCTCACACTTTTCAGGGTTAAATTCCATCTGCCACTTATCTGCCTATTTGACCATCCCGTCTATATCTTCCTGTAGCCCAAGACACTTGACCTCACTGTTAACCACCCGGCCGATCTTGCCACCATTCGCCACTTCTGTCTGCTTTCTGTCCCATAGCCAGTGTCATATCCACAATGTCACTGCCCCTTTAATCTATGGGTTTCACTTTCCTAACATGTGACAATTGAAAGTCCATATACATAACATGAACCAGGCTGAGCTCATCAACCCTCTCCATTAATTCCTCAAAGAACTCCAAGTTGGTCAGACACGATTTCCCATGAACATAGCTGTGCTGCTGCTCATTTATTAACTCGTGGGGCAGAATTTTCTGGGTGACGAGCAGGGGGCTGGTCCCCACACATCAGCGTTTAAAATGGTGCTCGGTGACGCCGGGTGAGAGTCCCGATGTCACCACGCGCCATCGCGATATTTCGCTGGGTGGGCGCGCGATGAAGTGTGACACTCACCTGCCATTAATTAAAGGGCTTGTTAAGGCCCTTGACGCCGCTTTTGAGGTGCCCATGTGATCTTCGGCTCTGTGCACGGGCACAACGGGCAGGCGGGTAAGTGAATTTTTAATGAAACTCATCCACGGGCGGGATATGTGGGCTCAGTGGGTTTGTCAGTGTTTTATGTGAAGCATTTATTGCAGCAAGTTTTTTAAACTTGCCTGTGTGATCTGTAGCAGCTCAGAACGAATTCCAGCAGCTTTCTCTGTACTTTGACGCTTCAGCTCAGCACTCTTCAGTCAGGAACCTTTATCAGGCCTGCAGCTTTCCAGAGGCCTCCATTTAGCCTGGGTATGGGTTCTGACATCTCCACTGGAGGCAGCTACTCTGAGAAGGAAGGGAGGGATAGAATAAGGAGGAGGCCAGGAGTGGGCAATCAGCCTCCAGGGGAGCCACCTTTGGGAGGCCAGGCACAGGCACAAGGGGCGCAGGGCCAAGAGGGAGTCCATGGTGGAAGGGGCCGCAGAAGATGCCACTATCCCACTGCCAGGATATTCAGGCGGCGAAGCAGCTACCTCAATATGACTGAGGTGCATTGCTGAAGGAGGCTCCAACTGTCAAAGGAAACAGTCAACAGCATCTGTCAGATACTTGTCCCTGAGATCTCCCCTAACTGTGTGGGTGGACACCCCATGCCAGCGGTTCTGAAGGTCACAGTTGCCCTCTACTTCTATGCCTCTGGCTCCTTCCAGGGCTCGGTGGGTGATCTTTGTGGTGTCTCCCAATCAGCTGTCCACACTTGTGTCAAACAGGTTACAGACTCTCTGTTCAGATGGGCATTGACCTTCATCCACTTCCGCTGTGACCAGGCTAGTCACACACAGCGAGCCAGAGGCTTCGCGGCCATTGCTGGCTTCCCCCGCATCCAGGGTGATATAGACTGTACACATGTGGCAATCAAGGTGCCAGCAGGTGAACCCAGTGCCTTTGTCAACAGGAAGGGCTTCCACTCCATGAACGTGCAGATAGTGTATGATCACAGGATGCTGATTCTACAAGTCTGTGCAAGGTACCCAGGCAGCTTCCACGACGCCTACATCCTCAGACACTCCCAGGTGCCGGGACTCTTCAGTGCTCTGACTCGGCTGGATGGATGGCTGGTGGGTGACAAGGGCTATCCCCTCAGAAGGTGACTTATGACGCCTCTCCGCGATCCAAGAACAGAAGCTGAGCAGCGCTACAATAGGAGCCACGCCTCCTCAAGGGCTGTGGCGGAGAGAGCCATCGGTCTTCTCAAGATGCGCTTCCGATGCCTGGACCGCTCAGGGGTCACACTCCAGTACCCCCCCCAGATCGTGTCTTGGTGATAGTGGTTGCATGCTGCACTCTCCACAATCTTGCACTGGAAAGGGGGGATGCAGTGGACGATGAAGACCTTGACGCAGTGGATTCCGCTGCACACGATGAATCCAGCAGTGCCTCAGAGGATGAGGAAGCACAGGGCAATGATGAGGGGCAGCACGCCAACCCGCTACTACACCAAGGAGGCAGGGACACCCGGGAGACTTTAATCCAATGAACCTTCAGCTAGCTCCACACAAATGGATCGGCAGGACCAGAATTGCCTGGCACATCCATAAGCGGCACTTAGGTGCTACATCTTCCACCTCATCAGCTGCAACGAAGGGCTTCCTACATAAACATCAATGTCCACTCAAATACTCATGATATGTCTGTGAAACATACAAATGCAGCACAAAGGAGCCTCGCTCAGCCATGGAAACACATGTTGACTTTATTTCCATCCATCAGATGGTGCCATAAAAATCAAAACAAAATGTTGCTCCAACATTGAAAAATAGAAATTCCCTAATCTCGGGCCAACACAAAAGCACCAGTGACAAACCCGACGAGGGCCTAACGTGCCTTATGCTTACGTTTATGGGTGCTACGTCTTGGTGCTGCCCCATCGCTCGGAGTGGCTTGTGAGACAGCCTGCTGACTCTGCTGTCCTGTTGGCCTCGATGACCTTGGCGGACGTCCTCTGGCCCGTGGAGCCTCTGGTGGCACAGCCAGGGAGGGATTGGCCAGTTCCACAGCTGGCACCTCCCCAGTTGTCGCAGCCTCAATGAATGCAATGGTCACTGGCAGAGGGGCAGAGCTGCATCCCTCATCCGGAGCGCCCTGAGAGGAGCCCACACAGACAACAGGCAGCTGCTGTGCTGATGTGAGGTCACTTTGGACCTCCCTGCTCACCGCAGGTGGATGGGCACCACGCTGGGACAGTTGGTGCCCAGAACATCTTCCACATTGCCAATGACCACCTGTGGCCAGTAGCGCTGTGAGGACTTGCAGGTCCGAGCGTAACCCCATCAGAAGCTGATTAATTTGTTGGAAGCCCCTCTCCATGAGAGTCGCCAATCTCTCCATGGAGGAAGCCTGACGCTCTGACATGAGGTTCATGCCATCACTGACACTCTGCCTGGATTCCTCCACCACAGAGACCAAGTGAAGCACACTCTCATGCAACACTCCCAGATGCTCCCGCGCACCCGGCCGCTTGTCCTGCAGCTGCTGCATGGCGGACATCTCCAGAGGCACATCATCACTGCCAGACTCAGCATGTGCCTAGTCCCCTGCAGTCCTCTGGCTGCTGGCACCATCGGCTCTATCTGTCTGTGCATCTCCTCCAGCGATTGTGAAGTGCCCTCTCCACTGTGCTACGGGATACTAGCCGATGTTACATTCCCCACTGATGTGTTTGTCGCTGCGCTGGTGCCTGCCTCACTGAAATGGTGTGACGCTCGTGACAATTGATACCCCTCAGGTGTGGAAGGGGGCATCTGGACGTCCTCATTGCGGCCATGCTCTGATGATGCTGAAATTAACAAGGACAGTGGGTCAGTTAGCGTTCAGTCAGAAACACAACTCATCCCTTTCCCCCCCAAAGCTCATAATGCACTCAACCTTCAAGTACCAAAGGAGAGGAACATTGGTGGGGTGGTAAATAGTCAGGAGGAGGCCCAAACATTACAGGTGCATACAGACAGGCTGGTCAGATGGCCTAAGGAATGCCACATAGAATGTTATGTGGATAAGTGTGAGGTTATGCACTTGGGCAGGACAAACAAGGTACGGGAAAACAGGAGAAATGGTAGGACCTTGGAAAGTAAGGATGATTACAGGGACCTTGCTGGGCAGACCCGTTAAGGTAGCAGAACAGGAACATGGTGCAGGGAGAACCTGTCTTCTCATCAACCACTAAGCCTGATGTAAGCATGGTCACTATCTGCTTGACCATCCAGCTCACGCCAAATGCCCAATGTAGTAACGACACTAAGACATGGAGGGGGGTGGCCTCAAAGGCTAAGGCTACCTGCTGGGTTAAATGGCCAAGGTCAACATGGTCTGCACCCTTCCAAAGCGCAACAAATCATTGAAGCGCTTGTGACACTGGATCCATGTTCACTGCACAACATCCCTGGAAGTGACCACCTCCGCCACCTCCTGCCAGGCCCGCTTCATCACGTGGGGGGGGCCCTCCTCCTCCCATCCTGGGGAAACAGGACCTCTCGCCGGGCTGCCACCTCCTCAACAAGGGCAGCAAGGCACTCATCAGAGAAGCGAGGCGCACAGTGGCCCCCTGCTGGCCTACCCTGCAGCCTGCCCTGCTCCTGCCCCACACCCTGCAGCCTGCCCTGCTCCTGGCCCACACCCTGCAGCCTGCCCTGCTGCTGGCCCACACCCTGCAGCCTGCCCTGCTCCTGGCCCACACCCTGCAGCCTGCCCTCCTCCTCTGGCCTTCACTCTACCACAGCCTGCTTTGCAGACCCCCTGCAGTACAACCTGGAGCTGTCCATGGTGATCAGCTTAAAGGAGGCTGCCTGGCCTTATTTTATACAGACTGCCGGTTCCCCATTGGAACCAGCGGTCTGGACACGCCCGCAGCAATTTTAAAAGTCCCGCTCTCCACGAGAGTGTGAAATGCGCTGGGTGGGCCTTAATTGGCCCCCCCCGCGAAAAATGGCAGCGCTGCCCACAATTGCTTCAGCTCCACCCACCCACCGAACGGAAAATTCAGCCCATGTTTTCCAAGCCACATTTTAAGTTGTTGCAGATTTTAGAAGTTAGAAGTTTCCCCCAATGTTTCACTGATGTGGTTTGTAGTTACAGGGTTTATCCCCCTCTCCTTTTTTAAACCGGGTGGAACATTAACAACCCTCCAGTTCTCTGGCATCACCCCCATATCCAAGGAGGATTGAAAGGTCATGGTCAGTGTGCCCACTATTTCCACCATTCCTTCCCTCAGTGACCCTCTCACATCCCATCCAGACCAGGTAAATGTTTTACTTTATTGTGGTATAAAAAGTGTTGGATTGGAAGGGGTTAACTGAACTTGTTTGTTCAGTGACTGTAATTAATGTCACTCTCCATGGATCCTAATTGTGTCACTGGAGGGTTTCCCTCTTCTGTTTATAAGTGAATCCGTTCAATGTGTTATCCCATAATGTCAGCAGGAACATCACCACTGGCACTGACAGGGATCAGCGGGTCCAGAGAGAGGGAGAGGATGGATCGGAATCTGAGAACAATGGATTGGAATGTTACAACAATGGATCTGAATCTGAGAACAATGGATTGGAATGTTACAACAATGGATCGGAATCTGAGAACAATGGATCGGAGTTTAACCGATGGGCTTGGCTGGCTTTCTAATAATTCTGATTGGATGACATTATCATGGCGAGTTTATGGGCTACTTCTGGTTATTCAAGCAGGTTACTACCCCATCCTCGCTATTGTTGGTGTCCCTGGTAAGTCTCTGTTTCCAGCTATTAATTCAGTAAACCGTGTTTAGCTGCTTTAAAGGGATATTGGGGAGAGGGATTGGGGTGGGATGGAAAGCACAAGGTCCATGGTCCCACCATCTGCAGCTTGGACATGATTCCAGACAGCAGGATGAGGCGCAGCTCGGAGTTAAGAAGGGGTCAAGGCAGAAACATAACATCACCCTAAATGCTCGCGCTGACACTGGATGCTCCAGTCTCTGTCACAGCTGGTCCCATGATATGGAGAACCATCGCCTCAGTCAGGCTGAGAGGAGGAATGTTCGCCTGCCCCATCGGTTTTCTCTCTCTCCCTTTGATTATGGAATCACCACTTTAATCACTCCATTATTGTTGGCTGCCTGGCCATCAAGCTCTGGAATTCCCTCCCTTCACCTCTCCACCTCTCAATCTCACCTTGCTCCCCGAAAGCCACTCCATAAAACTTACCACTTTGACCAAGCTTTTAGTCATTCCTCATATCTCCTTATGTGCCTCAGTGTCATATTTTGTTTTATATTGCTCCTGTGAAGTGTCTTGAGGGGGAAAGGAGGAAGTGGAGGATCATGATCAACATTTAGTTTATTAATTTTAGTGTCATTGCTTTTGCCATTTAATCTCTCCTGCCTTCACCACATCATAAAATTCCTTGTTTGTTCTTTCAGGTAGAATCATTGCAATAGATCCCTGGACACAGTGCTTCTGAAAATCTCAATTTCCTGAATCAATCTGATAGCTTTGTTCCCACCCTGAAGAATAATTTTCTTATTTATTCCCCTTCCTCACAGCTAACTCAGTGACGATTGCGATCCTGTCTAAGGGAAAATGTGGTCTCTCTAAATGTGTGACATGCTACCCGGTGGCCATGGCAGCAGCAGATCTACTGGTAATTATCATCGACCTGATATTGAGACATATTCCAATTGTTTATTGGGAACAGTTTCTTTTCCTGAAGTTCATGCCGATATGCAATATCCATGGCATCCTGCTTTATGCAGCCACTGACTGTTCTGTCTGGTTCACCGTCACTTTCACCTTTGATCGCTTCGTGGCCATTTGTGGCCAGAAGCTGAAAAGTAAATATTGCACCAGTAAAATGGCAGCTATGGTTCTGGGAACAGTGACTGTTCTGAGCTGTTTAAAGAATATTATCTGGTATTTTATCTACACAGGTCAGTATTCGCTCTTCAACTCCCCCTTCTTTTGTTACGTAACAGAGTCTGTTCGGTTTTCTACAGTCTGGGTATCAATTGAGTTCCTGCATCAGATTATAACCCCGTTTATCCCATTTGTTGTGATTTTGCTGCTCAATGTTTTCACTGTCAGACACATTTTAGTGAGCAGCAGAGCCCGCAAGAGACTCCGGGCTAACAGCAGTGGGGAGAGTCCCAGAGACCCAGAGATGGAGAGTCGAAGGAAATCCATCATATTACTGTTTGTTATCTCGGCAAATTTTATCCTGTTATGGACGACGTTAATGGTTTTTTCTGTGTGGTACCGGATGTGGTTGTTACGGTAAAGGTCTGTACAGTTTCATTCAGTTGTACGGGAAATAGGCTTCATGCTGCAGCTCCTGAGTTGCTGCACAAACACTTGTATTTATGCCGTGACCCAGACTAAGTTCAGAGAGCAGTTGAAGAATGTGCTGAAATATCCTTTAAATCTAATTGTTCATTTAATTCAATGATGAAAAGAACTGAATCACCGGGATTAAAATTGTACAGTTGAAGGGTCGTTGAGCTGAAATGTTTCACAGTATCACAATATCTTTACAGTGCAGAAGGAGGACATTCGGCCCATGGAGCCTGTACTGGCTATCTGAAAGAGCTTTCCACCTAGTCCCACTCCCCTGCCTTATCCCCGTCACCTTGCACATTCTCTCCTACACTGGGCAGAATTTAATGGGGCCATCGAGAGTGGAAATGTGGTGGGCGGAGTGACTTAATCTGGCAGGAACCGAAATCTCATCTTCCCGATGGCGGAAGGTGGTGACATCGTGGATTTGTCACTGGACTCACATCCCCGCGTCCTAGGGTAATGCTCTGGGAACCCAGGTTCAAATCCCACCATGGCAGATGGTGAAATTTGAATTCAATAAAAATCTGGAATTAAAAGTCTGATGATGACAACAAAACCATTGTCGATTATTGTAAAAACCCATCTGGTTCACTAATGTCCTTCAGGGAAGAAAATCTGCTGTCCTTACCTGATCGCCCTACATGTGACTCCAGACCCACATCAACATGGCTGACTCTTAATGCCTTCTGAAAAGGGCAATTAGGGATGGGCAATAAATGCCGGCCCAGCCTGCGACACCCACATCCCATGAATGAATGAAAAAGAAGAGTTTAATGGGTTGAGTTGGCGACGTTTCAGTGGTGGGTCGGCATTCACAGTGTCCGATGACGGGAACTTCTTTTCCCTACTTGAGCATCCCATGAATACTCATTAAATTACAACTTTTCCACATTAAGTCCGACCATCAAGATTAAGTCAGCGGTGAACGGGAAACTTGTGCCACCTGATTTAGGGCTGGTTAAAGGTGGCATGCACCAGGTGAGCTGGTCCATTTGGACAAGTGGTGAGTGGTTCTCTTTGCTGAACTCTGAGGCAAATAGGAGGGGAACAGGAGAATGTTCACGGACATGGACTGTCAGTAGCAGCAAGAGCGGAGAGGGGGGTATTGCAGGTGGGGTCGGGGTATCAATGGGAGCAACAGAAAGACACTGGGGGTTTGGGCGTTGTGGGTAGGGGTGATGATTTGGGAGGGAAGCAAATGTCTGGCATACTGGGTTGAGACCATCCTGTCTGATGTCATTGCGTCCTGGGTGGCAGTTGTACCCCACAGGGAAGATCCACACTCAGAGAGGGCAGGTGCAGCTTGAGGGAGGGCAGGTGCAGCTTGAGGGAGGGCAGGTTAATGGTGTCTGAGGGTGGGTCGAGGGCTGCGCACTGCACAATGTGGCATTGCAGGGAGGAGAGGAATTGCCAGGTGAAGACATGAGGAGCTGCTCTATGACTCAGGTGAGGATGATGGTGAGTATTCTGAGGAAGAGGCCAGGAATGTTGCAGCACCTTTCCAAGATGTGAGGGTCATGGAGGGATGTGCCAGGAATGTCAGAGACAAATTGAGTTTGACTTGTGCAGGAATGAGGCACCGAACTGAGCCACACCCCATCACCTGTAAACCATTGCCACCTCAGAATAGTCACCCATCTCTGCCAGCCTCAACCCTCCCTCCACCCGGAGCAACTCCCGCTGTTCCCGGACGGCCTGGAGGAGAACCTGCAGGGAGGCATCATTAAACCATGGAGCCACTCTTTGTCTCACCTCAGACATATGATTGAGCAGGTATGGGAGTGAAGGGGTCCCAGGAGGTGATTTGACTGTGGGGGAGGGGAATGAGGGGGTCCCAGGAGCTGACTGGGCTGTGGGGGAGGGGAGTGAGGGGGTTTCCAAGGGGATTAAATGAAACTATGAGGGTTTGAATGGTGGGGGGTGGGGGGGAGAGTGTGACAGCCCCAAACGGGGGGTGAATTCTTCGCTTGAAGAAATAAAATTCCTTTTCTGAAATTTGTGCCCCCAGTTGAGCTGCTCCCGGCTGTGGAGCGGGCATGTTTGTCCCGGGGTCTTTTATAACCTGCCCCATCCTGCAAATTAATCACCTGACAGTGTTCGGGCATTTCCTGCCCACCCCCACCGCCCGATCAGACGTGCCCCCCGTGTGATCACACCTGCCCCACGTGCCCACCGTGTGATCACACCTGCCCCACGTGCCCACCGTGTGATCACACCTGCCCCACGTGCCCACCGTGTGATCACACCTGCCCCACGTGCCCACCGCTGGCTCTTTACATTTTAATTGGTCTGGTGTCCACGCCGGCTCTCGACACGCAAACGGAATTGGCCTCACTCCCACTCCCACCAACGGGACCCAGGCTTCGCGTATTAAATTCCGCCCAGTGTGTCTGACCGTCCGAGATGTGGAAAAGTTTTCCGTTTAGGACAAATGCAGCGAATCAAATATCCATCCCACCCCGAGAGAGGGAAAAACCAGAGAAAAGGACAGAAGGAGATCGAGACTCAGTTAAATAGAGAAAATGGAAATATTTCCCACCCTTAATGTCTCTCTATTCCAGTCCAATCTTCAGCGCTGGGGAAATACTTTCCGAGTAAATCAGGCAGCTCGAGAATCGAACCCAAATGGTGACACAAAGGAAAGGAGAAAAGTCCGGAATGAGCTCGGGGCCTTTCGATTTTCAGTCTAACCCCCTCCCAACTGAGCTCTGTAAGGGGCTATTCAACCAAGGGGTTTGGAAGTGGGTGAAGGGGCAGAGAGACGGTGGGAGTGAGAGGGACAGTGAGTTCGCCGTGGTCAATAGAAGGTCAGGAATGAAGGTCAGAGGAACAGAACAGGCTGGAAACATAGAAAAAGTGAGGAGCCGAGGCTGTGAGAAAGAGAGAGTAAAGGACAGGCTTGTTCAGTTGGTTGGGGTGTGGTGTTTATAATAACCGGGATCTGGGTTTGATCCTCTCCCAGCTCAGAGGGAATTGGACCAACATTCTGTCCGTACAATTATAGAATGATGCAAGGAAGCAGGAGGCCATTTGACATCTCACAGGCAATCTCCAACTTGGAATTCCTCAGCAGAGAGTTGAAGAAATGTTTGATCAAAATGAAATTCAACAACAGGATCAGACAGTCTCCCCTTGTTACCTCACAATAGCACCTCGCTGTTAAAGACTGAACTTTATTTCAGTTCATCTGTACTTGATGTACAATGCGGATCAGTGGGATTCCTGACCCATCCCTCCCTTCACAATCCATTAGTGTTGAGAAAGCAATTGGGGAATGTTATACACATGTTGTGTTCTATCAGTTTTTATAAACACTTGAATGTATTTCATGCCATGCCCAACACTGTGGGGTTTCCCCTGGTGTGTGAATGAAACTCAGTCAAGCATTGATAATGGCCACAGCTGTCCAAACAATTGACTGTTCTCTGGGAAGTAAGGGGGCAGGTGGTTAAATTTTTCTCAGGGGTAGTTTTTCTTTCATGTGTGTAAACCAATGTTTTCTTTTATCAGCCAGAGCCATTAAAATCACAGTAGAAAAGATGACAGCGTAGGCTGACAGGACATTTTGTAACACGTTTCACTGGATTATGGTACTTTCTCCTCTGGAAAAACACCATGATGCATGTGAACAAATTCACAAGGCTGGTCAATGTTAGGCTCAACTTACCTTTAAAAGACAGATCCTTATGATGAATCACTACATCCAAAATACATCGAAATTACAATGCAGCATCTAATAGGGATATTTAAAAGTGTGAAAAGACTTTATACTTCCCTTTCAGAATGTTCCAGACTCCTCAGCAGGCTTTCCATTTTCTTCACGAACTCACAAACCTGATGTGTTTTTAATGTGTTTCCAAAACCCCCGCCCCCCCCTGAATGGAAATGGTGTGTGGGCGGAAATCAGATTTCACCCCCATTTTAAATGGGGAAACTGACCTCAGCCGGGGTGGGGGGGGGGGTGTAGGGGTATTTTTCACACTCGGCGTTCCTGACCCACAAAAAAACCTGAGGAAAATGACATGGGCTCGGTGTGGAAGAATAAAATACATCTACAGGACAACTAAGGGTTAAACAGTTAAAACCATAGTGGAATACTACAGCACAGTTCCCTCTCTCGTTAGCACCATAGTGCAACACTACAGCACAGTTCCCTCTCTCGTTAGCACCATAGTGGAATACTACAGCACAGTTCCCTCTTTTGTTCTAGCAGGCACACCTGCAACTGCCAGCTAATTGAGCAGGAAAGGAGAAAAGGAGTATCTTAAACAAGCTTCCTAGAATCCTTGAGACAAGGCTAGGATGTCTGCCCCAAACACAAAGAGACAGGATCCAGCAATGATCATCTGTTCTCTAGAGTGTACACCCCCTAGCACTAAAGATAAGGTCAAGCATGGTTATCTATTCTCTGTCTCACTTTTTTATTACCAGATGGGCTTCCCCAATATCCTGTATAGTCATAAATTAGAATAGACTAATTGTGTGTTGCATGCCAAAGACAATGATTCTCAATGTAATTAATTATTGAAGGTTAGACAGTCTTATCACCTTCAAGCTCTTTGATATGTACAACTTTTACTATAAATATGTGTGTACTGTGATGCTTCCTCAGAGTGCCGGCTAGCTCCGTTGTATGCTGCTGGGCTCTCCATGATATCATGATTCAATAAAGACTTCCAAGACAAACCTCCTGGGTCTGAGTGCTCGCTCCGTTTTCCGCGACACTCGGGAATACAGAGGAAAATCGGATTTCCTCTGAAAATAAGCGGTGTGGCCATTCACACACTGAAACATGTTTCCGAACCCAGAGAGAAATTCAGCCCAGATAGAGAAATAGAGAGAGAGAGATGGAGCTAAAGAGGGACAGAGACAGATTGAGAGAGACAGAGAGAGAGAGAGAGAGAGAGACATGGGGGCAAAGAGGGACAGAGACAGAAAGAGAGAGAGAGAGACATGGAGGGAAATGAGGGATAGAGACAGATTTAGAGGGAGAGAGACAGACATGGAGGCAAAGAGGGATAGAGAGAGAGGTTGTCAGGGACAGACAGATTTAGTGCTCTGTAGACAGATTCAAAGTAAAAGACAGAGAGAGAAAAGGATTTTGAGAAAGGAAGTGTGACAGTGGGTGTGAGACAGAGAGAGACAAAGAGAGAGAAAAACAGAAAGAGACAGAAACAGATCGAGGGAGCAAAAGGGAGACAGAGAGATGTGTGTCAGTAAATTGTTGAATTAATGATGTTGCCTTCTTCCTTCCCTTCCCAAACTCCGACTGACTGTCTGTTCCCTATAAATATCCGGAGTCTATATCGGACACGACCTCATGGATGACCTTTGGCCTCTCTGTGGGGGGTTGGGATTTTGAGTTGCAGAGTTTACCAAAGTGTCCGTGTCTGTTCCAGGGGGAGCTTTGGACCCGACTGGCAGGACACTGATCTCTCCTGTGAGGGGTTCACACCGCAGCGCTGGCAAGGACACTCTGCTGGGCAGCTCAGGAATTGCTTTCCTTCTTTTTTGGAAAAATATATTTCATTCATAAAATATCTGGAAGAACATTACAAAACATTTCTAAATTGTCCTCACAAAAAGTACAATTAAATTCAACTTTTACACGTGGATCACGAGTTGCTTCAATACGATCAATGAATATTACAACCATTTCAATCTGGTCATTACAGACAATCAGACAATGGGATTGGAATTATCAACATCCAAATGACTTTGACAGTCTGCTCGGGGAACCATCCCACAGGATCCACCCTCTCCTTTTCCCTCAGGGCCTCTAAGACGTTACGTGCCGACCACTGCCTGGTGGATTGTGGTCAAAGCTGTTTCTCTGCATAAATTTTTCCACGAGGGACAGGTGGTACGGCACGGTCCAACTACTTGGAGCGTTCCCCGCGGCAGCGTGGCCAGACCCATCCTTCGCAACACCGGGGACAGGTAGAACCTCAGCACGTAGTGACACTCGGTGTTTGCGTACTGAGGGTCTACGCACAGCTTGATGCAGCCGCACACAAAGGTGGCCATCAGTATGAGGGCGATGTTGGGCACGTTTTTTCCTCATTTCTCTAGAGGCTGGTACATCGTGTCCCTGCAGACACGATCCATTTTCGACCTCCAGATAAAGCTAAAGATGGCTCAAGTGATCGCCACCACGCAGGAGTGTGGAATGGGCCAGACCTGTGCCACGTACAGCAACAGCGAGAGTGCCTCACACCTGATGACCAGGTTCTTACCCGCAATGGAGAGTTTTCTTTCCACCATAGACGCTCGCTCCTTCCAGTTTCTAACACATGACCCGGTCCCTCCGAACCATATCTCCAGCACCTTCAGGCCGTCAGCCCTGACGGTGAAGGGGACAAAGGATCGGTCAGCCCAGTTCCCGAAGAACACAGCTCGCTCTTCCCACGATTTACCTTGACTCCCGAGGCCAGTTCGAACTGGTCGCAGATGTGGATCAGTCTGTGCACCGACAGCGGATCTGAGCAGAAGACGGCGACATTGTCCATGTACAGGGAGGCTTTGACCTGAGTGCCTCCACTGCCTGGGATTATCACTCCTCTTATGCCCGGATCCTTCCTGATGGACTCAGCAAAGGATTCTATGCAACACACGAAAAGAACAGGCAAGAGAGGACAGCCCTGCCTGACTCCAGATTTAATAGGAAAGCTATCTGAGTCCCACCCATTGAATGAGACTGCACTACTGTTGTTAGTGTAGAGCAGTTGGATCCAATTGCGAATTCCATCACTTCAGGGAGTTTTACTCTTCTCGAAGGACTAAAGGGCCTTAGACAGTTCGTCAGGAGTTAGCGGTTTGTCCAGGCTCTCCCGCGTACTGTCGTCTAAGACCTCCGTGATAGAGGACAGGAAGGACTGGGAGGCCATGCTGTCTGTGGGCTTCACGTCATACAATCCGGCATAAAAGGATTTGCTGATCCTCAAAATGTCCAACTGCGATGACTTTACTGAGCCGTCTTCTTCCTTCAGGCTGCTGATCACAGAGCTCTCTCTGTGTACCTTTTGGAAAAAGAAACCTGAGCACGTCTCATCCTGCTCCACGGAGCGGACTCTGGAACGGAAGATGATCTTGGAGGCCTCCGAGGCAAAGAGCGAGGCTTGCTGGCTCTTCACCTCTTGGAGTTCCTCCTTGACATCGACCCCCATCGACTGCAGCCGGAGCAGATTCTGCATCTTTTTCTGGAGTCGGGACATTTCCCGCTGTTCTTTTCAAGCTTTCTGGGTGCCTTTGAGGATGAAAAACCTCTTGATGTTTCCCTTGATCGCTTCCCACCAGTGTGTCAGGGACTCAAAGAGGGGTTTCACGGTTCTCCAACTTTGTAATCCCTCTTGAGCTCCTCAATGTTCTCTGGGGTCAGCAGTTGCACATTTAGCTTCCATGCCCCCCTGCCCACCCTCTGGTCTTCCTCTAAGTGATAGTCAGCCAGTAGGAGGCAGTGGCTAGAGAAGAACACCGGCTTGAGGTTGGTGGATCTGACGCGAACGCACGGGACACAAACAGGAAGTCTATCCTGGAATGAATGGACCCGTCTGGCTGCGACCAGGCGTATCTACGCTGCGATCCGTCTGCAGGGTTGCTGAAGACGTCGTGCAGCTTGGCATCCTTTACTGTTTCCATCAGGGATCTGGACGTAGCGTCCAATCTGCTGTCGGCCCTGCCGGATCGTCCAGCCGCATCGATGATGCAGTTGAAGTCGCCGCCCAGAATGACCGGCCTGGAGGTCACCAGCAGCAGTGGGAGCTGATGAAAAACCTCCAGCCACTCGGCCTTTTGTGCCGGGGCGTACACGTTAATTAACCGGAGTGGAGCATTCTTGTACATTACATCTGCTACGAGGAGGCGCCCGCCCACCACCTCCTTAACCTCGGAGACGGTGAAGTTGCCTCCCTGCAGCAGAATACCCAGGCCGGAGGAATGAGAGTCGTTTCCTCCTGACCAGATTGATGGCCCATGGGACCACCATCGTGACCATTGCCTGTAGGAGCTGAGGTGCGGTATCGCACACTCCTGCAGAAACAACAGGTCAGCTTTGACCTTGGCAAGGTAGTCCAAGGTCGCAACACATCGCGTAGTAGATTTAATGCTATGCACATTTATGCATACAATCTTTACACTCATTTTAAAGCATTTAGTCTCTTACCAAACCTGTTGCCTCTGAGAATCCCAGACCTTTGGTCTGCTCCTGCATACCCATAGTGTTCACAAATTGCCTCACTTTGGATGGGCTGAGGAAACTGTCCTGAACCTCCCCATTGGAGATGTTCTGCTCAGGTGGCATCTGGGTGTTCTTGCAAGGGACGAGATTTGAATTGTGTCTGTTGCAGAAGTCTCACCAATCCTCTCCCCCTCTGGGGTGTTGCTGCTCCTGGCTTCCCGGAGCTGGGGTGCGCTGGCCTCTTCGGGTTGTGGGCAAAGTTGGGATGCGCTGGTCTCCTCAATGTCTCCAGTGTTCTGGAGCTCGGGTGTCTCGGCTTCCAAATCCCTCGAGCTTTGCCGCTTCTTCTGTAGGTGCCGCCCTTGCCTTTCTTTATCCAAAGAGCAGCTGCCCTTGTCATCTGCGTCGGTTGGGAGATGCCTCTTCCCACTTGTCTGGGAAGTGGCTTGGTCCCTTCTTAGCCCCTGCTTCCTTTTGGCTCTCTTCACCAGCTGCCCTCCCCCTGCTGATTTTCCGCTGCTTCCTCCTCCATTGATTCGCTCTCCTGAGGAGAGGGAGGTTCAGGGGTCAGTGCTGTTGATTGGCTGTCTGCTGCCTCAATCTTTTCCTCCACCTTGTCTCTCTCTGTGTCCTCCTTTTTTCTATTGTTCTCATTGGAGGCCTTGGTGTTTGGAGTGTTGCAAGTGTCCTTGGTAGTAGTGACACGAACCATTTCCTCTGCTTCCCCCTCGTTGGCTTTGGCTGCCTGTGCATAAGTGAGGCAGCGTTTGGGGCAGGTCCTGTAGAGGTGACCTGCCTCGTCACACAGGTTGCAGCACTTAGTCTGTTTGCAGTCCTTTGTCTGGTGCCCTTCCTGTTTGCAGTTCTTACAGACGGCGGCGCTGCAGTTGGCCGCCACATGACCAGACTTGCCGCATGAGCGACAAAGTTTGGGCTTCCCAGCGTAGACAAGGTCGCCACGGCTTCCCCCGATAGCGAAGCTGGAAGGAGGGTGGAAGATGGCTCCCTGACCATCGGTCCTGGGGGTGACCTTAACCTGGCGTTTGCTGGTCCAAATCCCAAAGGCGTCTCTAACCTCGGTGCAGGTCCCAACCTTGTCGACGTACCTGGCGAGGAAGGTGAACACGTCAGCGACAGCGACGTGGGGGTTGGAGAGATGCACCGTGACCACACGGTCCCGTTGCAACGGCAGAGCAAAGAGCGGCTCCACCGTCAGGATCTTCATCTCCGGCTGGTCTCTCTTCTCCTCAAACACCTTCAGGAACTTGACGCAGGCAGCAACATTCCTGAAGGTCACGTCGAAATATCCAGCCATGGGGAAGTCCTGCAGGGAGTAGATCTCCTCCGTTTCAAATCCACACGACTCCAAAAGGATTTGCTCAAAGAAGAAGGCCTGATCCATGGGTGCACCTCCTTCGCTGTCTGTCACCGCCACCCTAACGCTGTTACCTACCCCCTGGTTTGGGGCGTGACTGGTAGTAGCCATCACCTCTTTAAGTTCCCAATGTTCGGCACTGAATCCCCTTCAAAGGAGAAAAAACAGCCACAGAGGAGCCTCCAACACCAAAGAGCAAAAAGGCCAGAGCCTTTGCTGAAACCACCTTGTAAAAGAAATGATACCCACAAAAACAACCCTTACACACATGCAGAAGCAACCGTGATCATGGTCTCTCCCCTGCCAGGTAAGTATGGGATTGCTTACCCTGATTTGGATTGTCCCGGTGCCTTTGTGACTTTGATAAGCTGGACTGAGGGTTGTTTCTGCCCCATGTTGTATTCTCTCCCCTTAGGGTTGTCCTGTGTTTCTCGTGTGGCTCAGACAGTCTAACTATCCAGATTGCCTTGTCCAGGGTTAGATCATCTTTAGTTTGTTGGAGGTCAGAGTGGATCATCTGCAACACCCACCACGATTCTGTCTCTGATGAGTTCAGACTCCCAATCTCCATATTCACACCCGTCTGCCATCCTGTCGAGATCATTGATGGAATAATCGACAGGCTCCGCAGGCTGTCCCACTCTCTTGTTGAATTTAGCTCTCTGCAATTTTTTTTGGATTGCAAGTGGAAATAAACATAAAGGGATTTTAAAACCTCATCAAATTTGGCAAATAACTCATTAATATTCTGTCTGAAGATGATGTCATCTACAATTGGCCCTGTAGACTAAAGAAGTGTGTTACTTGCTCTTCCTCTGACTTTTTATTTAAACCAGAAGCGATGCTGCAGCTTAAAAAAGATTTCTCCAAATACCCTCATTCTGTGACTGGCCTGGGCCTTGGGTTAGTCCAAGTGGAGTTGGAAGTGTTGAATTGTGATCCATGTTAAAGATGTTTAAAGTGTGGGTATAGCTTTAAGAGCTTACAGGCTTCCAAGATGGCATCACCGTTCACTGTCATACAAAGGGTTGCCCACGCTTGCCGGGTTTGGTGGGCTATGCAACATGGTGGCAGCGTGCTTCTCAAAGGAAAATTTTTAACAATGGCTGCGTGGGTCAGCTGTTTGCGGACTTATTTTGTTCAGTGATTTACTGTTACGCGTCGTGAGGTGTTCAAATTCAATGCAGGCTTGCTGCTTTCCGAATCGGACAGTCGCCGCGTTCCCGAGAGGCTGAGTAATTTAATTTGCGCGGGCAAAACCAGTGGGCGGAAATCAGCGGGCACACGGGGGAGTCAGAGCAGCGCCCGCCAAAAATTAAAGGGCCAATTGACCCCGATTTTACGTTATCCGTGCAATTTTTCACTCATCGCAAGGGCAAAACCAGTGGGCGGAAATCACATTTTTATCATTTCCTCATCCACGGGCAGGATAAAAGGCCCCTGGAGCAGCAGCACTTTCTCTGTCATTGCCAGTCCTTTGCTGTGTGAGTCCAGAGTTTCCCCAGAGTTTCTTGGCATCTCGTTTGATTGTCAAGCCCACATTTCAGCATCGCAGGTCCTCATCTTCCCTGGAAGGTCCCCCTGAGTATTGCAGCACAGTTGCTCCTTCATTTTAAAGGCACTGCTCCTCTGCATCCCATCTAATGGGGACAGTGTATTCCACCGGTGGAACCACCCCTGAAGGGGAAGAGAGGGGCAGGAGGGAGCGGAGGCCAGGTGGGCATGGGCTCAGTTGGTGTAGGGCCAGCAGGGAGGCCAAGGTAGGAGGGCACGATGAAGACATCACTGCCCAGTGGCTAGAGTCTTCAGGCAGCGACCCAACTGCATCCTGGCAGCCTTCAGGGAGCTGCCTCTTCCGTTTTCGAATAGTCCGCCGGGTCCCCATTGGACCTGGTGCCTGATGAGTTCCCGCCCTCACACACAGAAAAAGCATCCGGCGATCCCGTTTTACACTGCGAGGGCCTTAATTGGCCACCAAGCGTAAGAGTGGGTTTTATATCCGGGAGCTGGATTTACATCCGCTTCGGCTATGCTGACTTCAGGCGCATCCTGAGAGTAAAATTCAGGTCTTAGTCTTTCCGCGTTTTAGTTAAGTTGAGGGTTTTTGATCCTGAGCTGCCACCTTGTTGGGATGGTGTTGGTCACACAATCTGTCTGTTCAAGAAATCTTCATAATCTTCTGAATATTAACAGCAAGTCTTTATTAACTACTTGTAATGATACACATATACGCAGTAAAGGGTACAGGCAAGGAGCTAACTCCATGTCCAGGTCTTAATACATCTCTTTTCAACACCACACTGACCCTAGGTCTGGGTCATGTGCCTTCCTACATCATTGTGTGGGTGGTACTGGGCTCAGTCCCACTTTAACCCTGTATGTGCCAAACCCTTCTACTACAGGAAGGAGTGATTAAACAACAGAATGGATGATGGTGTGAAGGGATTACCCATTTCAAACAGAGATGAGGGGGAATTTCTTCTCTCAGAGGATTGTGAATCTTTGGAATTCTCTACCCCAGAGAGCAGTGGAGACTGGCTCATTGAATATACTCGAGGCTGAGTTAGACTGAATCTCAAATGACAAGAGCATTAAGGGTTGTTGGGAACAGGATAGTAAGTGGAGTTGAGACCAGGATCTGATGAGTTATGATCTAATTGAATGACAGAGAAGCCTCGAGGGACTGGGTGCTCCTATTTCTTCTGTTAAATTGAGCAGCAAGATGACAAGTAACACCTGAAAAACACAACTACCAGGAGTGGGGTTCGAACCCACGCAGACACATGTCCATTGGATCTTAAGTCCAACGCCTTAACCACTCGGCCATCCTGGTATATGGGGAACATTGAATCAAATGAAATTGAATGTGATTAGGATGCCATCTGACTTTGTACAATTTCTCATTCTGACTGCTCGTCCTTCCGAAGCTAATGAATTGGAACAGACTGTGAACTGGAAAACAATCTATAAACACTGCAGTGTATTTAACTCCTTGTCCAACACTGTGAGACAGCTTTCAGTGTTTATAAAGAGTATAATTTATTGAGTGGTCTCTTGGATCAAACAGGGTAACAGAAGGGGGTTTGTGTACAGAGGATTTGGGGGTGAGCTCTGATTCCGAACCCTTTCTGGATTGTAAGGAATAAAGAATGAATGAGAGCGAGAGATGCAATGTGGGAGAAGGGATGATGGAAGAATTTGTCCATGAACCTGATTAAAAGTTGCTCAAGCATAAGATAATATTAAGATATCATGAGCGGAACATTAACATAATCTGAGCTCCAAGATCTGGTTGGGTCCCATTCCCCTGAAGTGAGGAACAAGCCGGTGGGGAAATTCCCCCGGAATTCTATTCCCTGTAAGAAGATTAGCTCACGGTGAGGTGGAAATAACTCCATTGGGACTGTGTCAGATTGAAGAACCATTGTTCACTCCCTGGTTTTGAGCGTTTTAATTTGGTTTCATCTCCATTTAAATTAGAGAGAATCCAAGGAGAGACTTTCCACTCCTGACCCCGTGTCTCTCAGACTAATGGGAGTGAAACCACATCTGACACCGAGCCTGAACAGGGAGGCCTGCTCTCCCCGTGTTTAAAGGGAATGAATCTGACCTTAACCTTGTCTTAATGTAACGTTGACTGTCTGGAAATGTCTGGTTGAGAATGTTTTCCTCTTATATTAATGGAGCGGATGAGCAGAAATGAGAGGCTGTTCAACCGAGAGGTTTGGAAGTGGGTGAAGGGGCGGAGAAACGGTGGGAGTGAGAGGGACAGTGAGTCGGCTGTGGTCAATAGAACGTCAGGAATGAAGGTCAGAGGAACAGAACAGGCTGGAAAGACAGAAAAAGTGAGGAGCAGAGGCTGTGAGAAAGAGTGAGTAAAGGACAGGCTTGTTCAGTTGGTTGGGGTGTGGTGTTTATAATAGCCGGGATCTGGGTTTGATCCTCTCCCAGCTCAAAGCGAATTGGACCAACATTCTGTCTGTACAATTATAGAATGATGCAAGGAAGCAGGAGGCCATTTGGCCCATCGTGTCTGTGCTGCCTTTTTGGTGAAACTCTACAATCAGTCCTAATTCCTGCTTTTACCCTAAAACCCCGGACATTTTTCTATTCCAGTGTTGATCCAAATCTCTTTTGAAAGTTACTATTGAATCTGCTTCCAGAAGCTGATCAGACAGAACATTCCAGATCACAGGAACTCACTGTGTAAAAAATGTTTCCTCATGTCACCTCTGCTTCTGTTGTCAATCACCTTAAATTTGTGTCCTCTGGTTATCAACCCGTCTGCCGTCAGAAACAGTTTCTCCCTATTGACCCGATCAAAACAGTTCAGGATTTTGAACGCCTCTGTCAAATTGCCTCTTCTCTGCTCCAAGGAGAACAACCCCAGCTTCTCCAGTCTCCCCACAAAACTGAAGTCCCTCACCCCTGGTATCATTCCAGTAAATCTCTTCTGTTCATTTCCTCCCTCTCGTCAATAATTGGGATGAAATGTTTTAGAGGAAAAGCACAAATGAAATAAAGAGTGAGAGAGAATTAAATGTTGATGAAAATGGGCATCAATGTTTGGAAAGAGCAAACGATTGAAGTTGAATTATTGATCAGTGAGGGGAATATATCACACTTTGAGGTTTCAGTGGGTGGATTTACTGATCAAGCTAGGAATTGAGGGGAAGCTGGTTCATGGTCTGTGGAACAAACTCCTCTCCGTGGGGCAGAGCCAACAGCTGTCTCTATCCAATAACAGGCAGGGAAGAGCCAGTGCCTCAGGATTGGCTCGGTCAGTCTGGAGGGTATTAGAGTTTGAATCTTCGGGTTGTGGATTCTTTCTGTAAGTTGGTTGCTTGTTCTGTTCCGTTTTTAGCTTGTTTTCACAGGCGATCTCCAGATCTCAGAATCACAGCGCAGAAGAGGCCCTTTGGCCCATCGAGTCTGCACCGACACGTGAAAAACACCTGACCTACCTACCTAATCCCATTTATCAGCACATGTTATGACATGCCAAGTGTTCGTCCATGTACTTTTTAAAGTATGTGAGGCAACCCGCCTCCAACACCCTCCCAGGCAGTGCATTCCAGACTGTCACCACACTCTGGGTAATACAATTTTTCCTCACATCCCCCCTAAACCTCCTGCCCCTCACCTTGAACTTATGCCCCCTTGTGACTGACATTTCAAAAAGGGGAACAGCTGCTCCCTATCCACCCTGTCCATGCCCCTCATAATCTTATACACCTCGATCAGGTCGCCCCTCAGTCTTCTCTGCTCCAACGAAAACAATACTTGTCTATCCAACCTCTCTTCATAGCTTAACTGTTTCATTCCAGGCACCATCCTGGTGAATCTCCTCAGTACCTCCTCCAGTGCAATCACATCCTTCCTATAATGTGGCGATCAGAACTGCACACAGTACTCCAGCTGTGGCCTCACCAAGGTTCTATACAACTCCAACATGACCTCCCTACTTTTGTAATCTATGCCTCGATTGATAAAGGCAAGTGTCCCATATGCCTTGTTCACTACCCCACTAACATGTCCCTCTGCCTTCAGAGATCTATGGACACACATGCCAAGGCCCCTTTGTTCCTCAGAACTTTCTAGTGTCAGGCCATTCACTGAAAACTTCCTTGTCAAATTACTCCTTCCAAAGTGTATCACCTCACACTTTTCAGAGTTTAATTCCATCTGCTACTTATCTGCCCATTTGACCATCCCGCCTATATCTCCCTGTAGCCCAAGACACTCAACCTCACTGTTAACCAACGGCCAATCTTTGTCATCCACAAACTTACTAATTCTACCCCCCCCCCCGACATAGTCATCTATATCGTTTATATAAATGACAAATAATAGGGTGAGCACAGATCCCTGTGGTATGCCACTGGATACTGGCTTCCAGTCACTGAAGCATTCTCTTGTCATCACCCTCTGCCTCCTACAAATAAGCCAATGTTGAATCCACCTTATCAAATTACCCTGTATCCCATGTGAATTTGCCTTCTTTATAAGCCTCCCATGTGGGACCTTGTCAAAGGCTTTGCTGAAATCCACATAAACTACATCAACGGCACTACCCTCATCTACACACCTGGTCACCTCCTCAAAAAATTCAATCAAATTTGTTAGACATGACCTTCCTCTGACAAAGCCATGCTGACTATCCCTGATCAAACCTTGCCTCACCAAGTGGAGATAGATTCTCTCCTTCAGAACTTTCTCCAATAGCTTGACGTGAGACTCACTGGCATGTAGTTCCCTGGCTTATCTCTACAACCCTTCTTAAATAGCGGAACTACATTAGCTGTTCTCCAGTCCTCTGGCACCATCCCCATGGCCAGAGAGGAATTAAAAATTTGGGTCAGAGACCATACAATCTCCTTCCTTGCCTCCCTCAGCAGTCTGAGACACAAATCATCTGGACCTGGAGATTTGTCCACTTTTAAGCCTACCAACACCTCCAATACCTTGTCACTCCCATATCAATTGGCTTAAGAACCTCGCAGTCTCTCTCCCCGAGTTCAATACCTTCATCCTCATTCTCTTGGGTGAAGACGGATGTGAAGTATTCATTCAACACTCTAGCAATGTCCTCTGGCTCCACCCATAGAATGCGCTCTTGGTCACTTATGGGCCCTACTCATTCCCAGGTTATCCTCTTCCCATTGATATGCTTATAGAATATCTTGGGATTTTCTCCGGATAGTCGGAGTCCGGATGTACCCCAGAAGATGCACCATGGGACATTATCGGAAGTGCCAACGCACTGACTCCACGGGAACTGCCAGGGAAGTTTGAACATCTGATGGGCAATTCACCTGCTCCCTGGGACCCTCCGCAAAAGTCTCCAACTTCAGACAGTTCCCGTGTACTTACCTGAATAGATACCCAGGAAATGTTAGACCGATGAAAACCTAGTCTAACTCCTGGGTAACTGCACAGCTGACTGACCAATCACTCACAATATCCTCCCACCTGACTGCCTCGTGACCCCCAACTACCCCCTGACCCCTGACTCCCCATTGACCTCCCGACACCCCCAACTCGACCTGACTAGCTGCTCCACCCGACTCCCCCAGCGCACCCCATTCCCCCGACTCAACCTGACTAGCCTTTGCCACCAGGACAGAGTTTGATGTTGGGAATGTTCCGGCAATAATAGTTTCCAGAAATAAATTCTCTTTCCTGTCAATTCTGATTTTCACACTCGGTTTTAATTTCATACACTTTTATATTGGAACAATCTTTCAGAAATGTGCTGTGTCCATTTTTTGTGTAACAGCTCTGTCACCCAGTGTGAGAAATAAAACACAAACCGTCCAGTGTGGGGCTCAAACCCACACCCAGCTCCGTCTGTGTGTCCGCTCAGTTCAGTTAGATCGAGCGCAGTGTAATAACACCAAGGTTACAGGGCTTTCACACAAGATAGAGAGGGAGTTAAAAAGGGAGCTGGGGTGGCCATTTCTGTTAGAGAAGCAATTCCATCTGTGAGAAGGATTGAAAGATTAGATGGATCATCAACTGAGGCCAGATTGATTGATTTTAGGATCAAAAAAGAGGCAGTCACACTGCTGGGAATGTACTATAGACCCCCAAACAGTCAGAGGAAGGTAAGAGAGAAAATATGGAGGCAAATCTCTGAGCAGTGCAAAAACAGTAGGGCAGTAATTGTAGGGGTTTTTTAACTACCCCAATATTAACTGGGATAGTTTCAGTGTGAGAGCAATGGAGGGAACAGAATTCTCTTGAAGCATTCAGGAGAACTTTTTTGGCCAGTATGTAGCAAGTCCAAGAAGAGAGGGCACAGTTCTGGACTTAGCTTTAAAAATTGAATCAGGTGGAAGGAGTCACAGTGGGGAGCATTTTTGTAGTAGTGATAATAGTTCAGTTAATTTTAACATCATTGTGGAAAAGGACAGTGATAGAACAGGAGTTAAACTTCTAAATTGGGGCACGGCCAATTTTATAAGCTGAGGAGTGATTTAGCAAAAGTGGATGGAAACAGTTACTTGAAGGTAAATCAGTGTCAGGGCGGTGAGAGGCAACCAACGAGGAGATTCAAGGGGTTCAGAGTAAACATGTTCCCACAAAGAAATGGGTGGGAGAGACAAATCTAGAGCCCTCTGGATATCAAGGAGCTTTCAAGGAAAGATAAGGCAGAAAAGGAAAGCTTATGTCAGACACTGAGAACTGAATATTACAGAAAGCTGAGAGAAGTAGGGAAAGCGGACGGGTGAAATCAAAAAGGAAGTTAGGAAAGTAAAGAGAGGGCATGAAAGAATATTGGCAAGCAAAATCAACACAAAGATGATTGATCAATACATTTAGAGTAAGAGGATAATGAAGGAAAGAGTGGAGCTCATAAAACACCGAAAAGGTAACCTGTGTGTGGAGGCGGAGGATGTGGGTATGGGTCTGAATGAATACTTTGCATCTGTCTTAACAAAAGAGGGGGAGGAGGCAGACATTGTAGTTCAGGAGGAGGAGTGTGAAGTATTGGATGTGATAAACGTAGGGAGAGAGGAAGTATCAAGGGGATTAGCATCGCCAGAAGTGGATAAATCACCAGGGCTGGATGAAATGTACCCCAGGAGGTGTCCGCTCCAGTCAACAAAGATCTGACTACACTAATCCCATTTTCCAGCGCTTGGCACATAGTCCTGGAGGCTATGGCAACACAAGTGAATATCTAAATACTTCTTAAATGTTACGAGAGTTTCTGACTCAACCATCCTTTCAGGCAGTGAGTTCTAGACTCCCACCACTCTCTGGGTGAAAAAATGTTTCCTCAACACCCCTCTCAGCCTTCTACCTCTTCCCTTAAATCGATGTCCCCTGCTTATTGACCCATCTACTAATGGAAAACGTGCCCTCCTATCCACCCTATCTATGCTCCTCATAATCTTATACACCTCTATCAGGTCCCCTCTCAACCTTCATTGCTCCAAGGAAAACAACCCCAGCCTATCCAATCTTTCCTCATGGCTCAGACCCTCCAGCCCAGGCAGCATCCTGGTAAATCTCCTCTGCAACATCTCCAGCGCATTCACATCCTTCCTATAATGTGGTGACCAGAACTGCACACAGTACTCCAGTTGTGGCCTAACCAGCGTTTTATACAGTTCCAGCATAACCTCCCTGCTCTTGTATTCTATGCTTCGGCTAATAAAGGCAAGTGTCCCACATGCCTTCTTAATCACCTTATCTAGCTGCCCTGCTACCTTCAGGGATCTTTGGATATGCTGACCAAGGTCCCTCTGATATTCAGTGCTTTTCAGGGTCCTACCATTCATAGTGTATTCCCTTGCCTTGTTAGCCATCCCCAAGTGCATTACCTCACACTTTTCCGGGTTGAATTCCATTTGCCACTGCTCTGCCCACCTGACCAGTCCATTGATATCCTCCTGCAGTTTACGGCTATCCTCCTCACTATTTACCACTCTACCAATTTTCCTCTTATCTGCAAACTTCTTAATCATACCCCCTACATTTAAATCTAAATCATTTATGTACACCACAAACAGCAAGGGCCCCAGCACCGAGCTCTGCGGAACCCCACTAGAAATAGACTTCCAGTCACAGAAACATCCCTCTACCATCACCCTCTGCTTCCTGCCTCTCAGCCAATTTTGGATCCAACATGCCACTTTGCCTTGGATCCCATGGGCTCTTACTTTCATGCCCAGTCTGCCATGAGGGACTTTATCAAAAGCCTTACTAAAGTCAAACGCATTACCCTCATCAACACTCCTGGTTACCTCCTCAAATAATACGATCAAACTTTTCAAACACGATCTTCCCTTAACAAACCCATGCTGACTGTCCCCGATTAATCCTTGTCTCTCCAAGGCCAGATATATTCTGTCCCTCAGAATTCTTTCTAGTAACTTCCCCACAACTGCGGTTAGACTGACTGGCCTGTAATTTCCTGGTCTATCCCTTCCTCCCTTTTTTAATAATGGGACAACGTTAGCAGTCCTCCAGTCCTCTGGCACCGCACCTGTGGCCAGAGAGGATTTGAAAATTGCCAGGGCCCCTGATATCTCTTCCCTTGGCTTCCACAACAGCCTGGGATACATCTCATCCGGGCCTGTGGATTTATCCATTTCTAAGGCCGCTAGACCTGCAAGTGCCCCCTCTCTCTCTATGTTAATTTCCTCTAATATTTCACAGTCCTCCATCCTGATATCTGTATCTGCGTCGTCCTTTTCCATTGTGAAGACCGACGTAAAGGATTCATTGAGGACTGCACCCATGTCTTCCGGGTCCACACACAGATTACCTCTATTATCCCAAATTGGCCCTACTCTTTCCCTAGTTATTCTCTTACTCTATATATATTTAAATAACCCCTTTGGGTTTTCCTTTATTCTACACACCAATGCTTTCTCATGCACTCTCTTAGCTTTCCTAATTTCCTTTTTAAGTTCCCCTCTACACTTTTTACACCCCTGTAAGGACTCAGCTGTATTGAGCCCTCGGTATCTGCCATAAACTTCTCTCGTTTTCTTCATCCTAACTTTTATGCACCTTGACATCCAGGGTTCTCCAGGATTGGTTCCCCCCACCCATTGTCTTTACGGGAACATATTTGCCCTGTGCTCTCACTATTTCCTCCTGGAAGACCCTCCACTGCTCTGGCACAGTTTTATCTGCAAGTAGCTGCTCCCAGTCCACTTGTGCCAAATCGCATCGCAACTTAGTAAAAAAGCCTTTCCCCAGTTTAGAACTTTTATTCCTGGCCCAACCTTATCCTTTTCCATAACTATCCGAAATCTAACTGAGTTATGGTCACTATCTCCAAAATGCTCCCCTACTGATATGCCTTCCACCTGCCCGGGCTCATTTCAGAATATTAGGTCCAGAACTGCCCCCTCCCTTGCTGGGCTTTCTACGCACTGTCTAAAAAAGTTCTCCTGGATGCAACTTCAGAATTTTGCTCCCTCCCTACCTTGCACAATAAAACTATCCAAGTTCATATTTGGGTAGTTAAAATCCCCTACCATTACTGCCCTATTATTCTTACACTTCTCTGAAATTTGTCTACATATTTGATCCTCTATCTCTCCCTGACTGTGTGGGGGCCTATAGTACACAGGTCATATCTGACTAATTAGATTGAAGTTTTTGAGGAAGTAACAAGTAGGATTGATGAGGGTGGTATAGTTGATGTGATACACATTGATTAAAACAAGGCTTTCGACAAGGTTCCACATGGCAGACTGCTTAAAAAAATAAAAGCCCATAGGATCCAGGGGAACATAGGAAGCTGGATACAAAATTGGCTCAGTGGCAGGAAACAAAGGATGGATGTTTTTGCGACTGGAAGGCTTTTTCCAGTCAGGTTCCGCAGGGCTCAGAACTGGGCCCCCTGCTTTTTGTGGTCTATATTAATGATTTGGGCATAAATGTAGAATGATCAAGAAGTTTACAGACAGCAGAAAAATTGGTTGATAGCGAGGAGAGTTGCTGTGGACTGGAGGAAGATATCAATAGACTGGTCAAGTGGGCAGAAAAGTGGCAAATGGAATTCAGCCCAGAGAAGTGAGGTGATGCATTTGGGGAGGTCAAACAAGGCAAAGGATTACACAATAAATGGGGGGGGACCGAGAGGTGTAGAGGAAGTGAGGGGTATTAGAGTGAATGTCCACAGATCCCAGAAGGTAGCAGGACAGGTTGAGAAGGTGGTTAAGAAGGCAGATGGAATCCTTTCATTTCTTAGCCGAGGTGTAGAATATAAGAACAGGGAGGTTATGCTGGAACTATATAAAACATTAGTTAGGCCACAACTTGAGTACTGTGTGCTGTTCTGGTCACCTCGTTACAGAAAGGATGTAATTGCATTCGAGAGGGAACAGAGGAGATTTACCAGGATGTTACCAGGGCTGGAAAATTGCAAATATGAGGAAAGATTGGAGAGGCTGGGGTTGTTCCCCTTGGAACAGAGGAGGCTGAGGGGAGATTTGATTGAGATGTACAAAATTGTGAAGGGCCTGGATAGACTGGATGGGAAGGGCCTATTTCCTTTAGCAGAGAGCTCATTGATGAGGGGATATAGATTTTAAGTGATTGATAGAAAGATTAGAGGGGAGATGAGGAAAACCTTTTCTCACCCAGAGGATTGTGTGGGTCTGGAACTCACTGCCTGAAAGGGGAGTAGAGGCCGGAACCCTCAACTCATTGAAAAGGTGTCTGGATATGCACCTCAACTGCCGGAACCTGCAGGGCTACGGACCAAGTGCTGGAAAGTGGGATTAGGCTGGGGGGGTTCGTTCTTCAGCTGGGGCAGACACGATGGGCCGAGTGGCCTCTTTCTGCGCTGTAAACATTCTACGATTCTACGTTACATTCAGACGGTTGCTATGCAGCCATTCACACCTCATCTGGACACATCTTTTGTTTCTTTATTTTACCCATTACCACTGCCTCTGGCTTTTGTACCATGAAACCTTTTATCCTTTAATCTCTCCTGCCATCCACCCTATCACACACCTTCCCTTTTGTTCATCGACATCTTTCCCCACCAGACCAACTCCTATTGGTCCAAATAAAATCGGCCTTCCTGGTAATAAATCCATGAGTTCTGTCATTGGTGGAGATTGTGGAGATTGGGGCTGGTTAATTGGTTCAATGTTGCTGCTTATGGTCTCATTGGTGTCAGTGAGTGCAGCTTGTGTGTATAAAAGGTGCTGCTCGGTGGCTGAAGGGATGGTTGAGTTGTTTGGTATCATGGGGGATTTTGTAGTGAGGGCTTTGTTCCCAGTGCTGATGCTAGTTGGAGCTCTTTGTGGCTCTGATACTTGGCAACAGTTTCTAGGCCAGAGGTTTCTATGGAGCAGAGTCAAAGCCACCCCTGTGCCTCAGACATTCTCTCCTCCTGGGCCTCCCTTTGGTTCCCATTTCCGTGTGTCTGAGGGTGGGAGTGTGTCTCCACTGCAGACTGTGATGGTGCAGTGTGGAGAGGACAAGCTGCTGCTCAGGGTCCAGCTGGATTTATTTGGAACCAGGCACCTGATCAAAGCTGCTGACCTGACCCTGGTGGACAGCAGGCTGTTGGCCAACCAGTATATACTCTCAGAACCACACTGTCCTCTTTGACTATGGACTCCATGAGTGTGGCAGCAGGTTGCAGGTAATGGGAATCCTCAGCTCTTGCTCTAAGCTTGGGCTGTAGGTTGTTCCCCACTCTTCATTCCAACACTGAGTGAGATGTCAATGATATTGAGGAGATATATCTCCTGCTTTATAAAACTACAAATTAGCTTTCTATCTTGTATTGTATTTTGCATTAACTGGTTCCTGAGTCTCTCCAACCTATGACATCAGCCCCATTGGTCTTGAACCTTCTCTTTGGATCCTCCAAGCTTTTCCTTTTGTTGTTTAGAGGATTTTCATCTCTATTCCCCTCATTCAGATCAATCCAACTGGAGGTTTCAGTCCAGTTTAATCCAACCAGGTTGTGCCTTAAATGAAGAAAATGGAATGAGAATGGAGATGTATTGGACTAAAGAGGAACTCCACACTTCCCACTTTTCCTGTCATTGGAATAACTGGTGCTCTGGCTTCAAACTCTTCTATTTCCATGCTCCATGTTACTGTCCACTTGTGGCTCCTTTTTACTGTTAACTGAAGCTGTCCTTTTGTTGAGTCACTTCCCTATTAATGGATCCTGGTCTTGTTCTGATGATCGCCCTCTTTGGATAAAGGGCTGAGGTTGCATTGCAGCCCATAATGAGGCCATTCGGCCCCTCGAGCCTGTTCCCCAATCATTAAGATCCTGACCAAACTTCTACACAACCGCCATGTTCCTGTCCTCTTAACAAGCTCTTTGATTCCTGTCATCAAAATATGATAAATATCCTAATATTGTGCTTTATTGTATTATTGGGGTTTGGATAATTTGTGTGGGGCTGAATTGGACAGTTGGTCTGGAGGCTTTGAGTCATCAAAAAGAATCGAGCTTTGAAATGCTAAATCCATAAACATGGCTGAAGTTTTAGAATGAGATGTGATGAAAATTTGCTTTTTCATATAACTTCGGATAGCTTGAATTTCCAAGCGATGGTGGGATGTTACACCCAGCTTTCAGAAACTAAGCTGAAGTGTTAATTTTTTCAAAAGGTTACTGATAAATTAGTACTCAAGTTTTATATTATGAAAAGTGAAGTTGCAACAAGATATGGGAACAATGCAATTTACCTGTCAAGGGGATGAGGCTGAGTCAGTGGTGAAGACATCCTAAGATCTTTCACAAATGTGAGAAGCCTCCAGCCTCTGCATCAAGTTCCTGTCTAAAGGAACCAAGGATGTGTTAACTCGTGTTGAATTCTCCTGTCCAGGTGGTGTTGCTTTGCCTGGGTCCATTCAAATTTTTTTTACTGTTGCCTTAATAAAGGTGTCACTGGGAGCCAGATTAATCAGAAGATTTTGGGAGTTCTTATAGTAATTTATAGACCTATGTATGTGCTTAATCTCTTTTTTAGTTCATGTTTACATTTTTATCTAAACCTCCTGAATTTGTGGCAGTCTTTGCTGTTCCTGAATTCCGGACACTGATCTCAAAATAAAATACTAATTGCAAAACAGTTGAGCGCATGATCAAGTTTCCCTCGTGGATTTGATCCACCTGACTAGCATCATCTGCCACATCATAACATTCCCTTAATGACACAAAATAAATCCATCTGTCTCAAACGTACTCCGTGACTGAGCATTCACAGCTCTCTGGGATAGAATCCCAAAGATTCACCACCTGCTGAATGAAGTAATTCCCTGTCACATTAATCTTAAGTGACCCCCTGACCTGAGAAGCCTACACCTAATAATCAACTCTCCTCCGGCTGGGAGGAAGCAGCCTCTTCACACTGACCTTGTCAATCCCCCTCAGAATTGTTTTCAGGGGATGGGATGACTTCATTGTTAACCCCTGTGGAGAACATTCTCATTTCAGATCAGTTCTTCATTCCTTCACCTGATTCTTTCAGATGATTGGAGATTTCCTCATCTACACCACCCACCTGAACCACACCCCAGAGTATCATGGATCTGTCATTGTGAGAACGAATGGAGCTGTCGTTCCCATTGAGTGTCGTTATTTGAGGTGAGAATCTTTACCCTCTTTGTCAATAAGATCTACAGCTGCTGGTGGTCTCTGAAGACGTCCTAAAATGACTCCCCTGCCTTTCCAGGAAGGGCAATGTGAGCAGTGACCCCATCAAGCCCACCTGGATCCCATTCAGCTCCACCAAGTCTGGAGAAGGGCATCTGTCATTCTCTCTGCGCCTAATGAATGGTATGTGATGGGTGGATGGGGAGTGATTTCCTGTAGTCACTCACTGGGAGTTACAGCCACTGTCTCGAACCCTTGTCCTCTTGTACTTCAGGTGACTGGCTTACAGAGCGCACTTCGACTATCTACTACCTGGGTGAGCTCATTCACATTGAGGCCTCTGTTTCAATGATCAACCACATGTCCCTGAAGCTCTACATTGACCGCTGTGTAGCTACATTGAGCCCAGACAAGGACTCCACCCCGAGATACAGCTTCATTGACCACAATGGGTAAGGAGCTCTCTGCTTTCTCCAGCTGGTCCCATCTCAATGGCTTCACTTGATTCACTTCCTGTCCCTTTTTAATCTTTCTTCAGTTGCCTCCTGGACAGCAAAGCTGAGGACTCCTTTTCAACCTTTGTGTTGCCAAGAGACGAGCAGGAGCTGGACAAGCTCCGGTTTGACCTGGATGCGTTCCGTTTCCTTGGAGATGACCGTTCCTTGGTAAGAGGAAGCTGATCATTGGGGTCTCCATGTTGGGAGGGAGTCACTGAATCATGACGTGTGTTGAATGTGTCCCTCAGATTTTCATCACCTGTCACCTGAAAGTTGCTCCATTGGATCAGAGGGATTCCAGGAACAAAGCTTGTACTTTCCAGAAGGTGCAGAATGTGTCAGTTCCCCCTCTCTCCATCAGGGACGTTGTGTGGGGATGTGATGCACAACCTGGTTGATGGGCTCTTTCTCTTGTTTAGCTTGACCCCATTGGAGGAATCGAGCATTGACATTTGTGCCTGTTGCCATGTGGGTAACTGTGGTGCCACAAGGGAGTTGTGGTTTGGTCCCAGAGGAAGGAGAGATCTTGTACCTGAAGGTGGTAGGACATTGATCCTCTAGATGTTGGACGTCCCCCTTTCCCCTCTCTAACTGGAATGTTTGATGTTGCAGAGAGTGAAGCTGGATTGAAGTGGGAGGGTGAGGCCTCACTTGGAGCCCTGCTCATTCTGGATACTGATGTGACCAAGCTGGCAACAGAGTCCCTGAATGAGGCTGAGCGAAGGATGCAGGAGAGGTCTCCAGGTGGTGAGTTGGCCAACTGCTGGTTTCCATTTTCCCCTCAGTGTTTCCTTCACTAACCATTGGTTTCTCATTGCTTTGTAGGTGTGCAGTCTGAGGTGGTCCTGATCGTGGCCCTGACTGTGACAGCTGTCTCTCTGATCTCTGCTTCATTGCCGGCCTTGTTCCTGTACAGGAGACACAAGCAAACTCTGGTCAACCAGTGATCAATAAAGCAGTGATTCCTTCTCCCTTGTGTCTGGGACCTGATTTCTCTGCATCCTCAACATGTTAGTTAAATGTCTCTGTGGAACTAATGGCTGGGGCTAGTCTATCCAAGCACAGAACTCGGCCTGATGATGATGGGTTTACTGAAGATAGAGAGAAGCAGTAACTAAATTTTTTTGTGCTTCAGACCCCAGGCTTGGTATCTATAGCCACCCAGTGTGGGGGAGGGGGTGTGAGCAGTTCTGGGTCCTCCTTGTGGACCTGCTCCTGAGCCTGGCTGCCTCATTCTCTTCCATGGTGATGTTCACCCCCTGGAGAGGGGGCTCACTGTATTGGAGTGTTTGAGGTTTGCTGTAATCAGTGGGTATGTATGGTCTGGTCTACACCGATCAAATAAACATCCTGTTTGCAATCATTTGTCTTTCATCTCTAACACCTGGTGAAATTGTACAATTGACTGGTCAACCAGTTAACAAAGGCCTGTCTATTGTGGGGAATAGTTAATCTGCAGCTCAAACAGAAGGTGATCTGAGAGACAGCATGGCTTTAAGTGGATGGGACTAAACTCTCAATTTTCATCGGAGCTCACTAATGAGGATGTTGTCCACTTGGACTTCCAGAAGGGATTCCAACTTTCACAGACATGGAGGGAAAATGAAGTGTTTGGGGATCTGGAGAACATCATCTGACTGTCAGGAATTGACATGTGGTGGTTGCCAGGGATCTGATCTGGTGCCTGAACTTCATTTATAATTTGTAGGGATATCCAAGCTTGCAGGTGGTAATTTTCATGCAGACAGGAGCAAAAGGGATTGAATGAGTGACTAAATGATTGTTCATGTTCTGTGATGGAGAGTGAGGTCATCCACCTTGAACAAAAACTAGAAAAATCATGCTGTTATCTGAAGGAACAAATTTGAGTCCAATACCTCATTTGTAAATGGTTAATTGGGGCTAATGGGATGTTGGCCTCTCTCAGATGTGATGCTTCAGTTTTCCAAACTCTGGGCACCCACACATCTGGATTTCTGAGGTTTGGACATCGAACAGCAAAGGAGCCATTGTGTTCTTAGTCTCGCTGCTGATTGGCCAGAATAAAGTTTGGGGGGAGGAGCAGTTTAACTCCTAGATAGAAGGTTGAGTCTGATCTAAGGTGTTTAAACTGTTGGGAGGATTTGGTAGGGTGGGTTTGGGGAATAATTTCCTCTCTGTAGGGAATTGAGAACAACAAACCTGAACTGACATTGAAGCAGGGCCATTGAGAGTGAAATTGAAGGGGAGGGGGAGAGTACCTGAGGAGAGGAAAGTATTAATATTAGCTCATGTCAGACCAGGAAGAGAAATTGTGTGCTCAACAGTTTAGTGGGAGTAAGGTTGAGGGTACATGAGATGAGGGGTCGGGAGCAAGATGAAGTTGGAGAGTGCCTGAGGGGAGATGGAGAAAGACATCAGTCCAGGCTAGGATAGGGAAGAGCCCGAGAGGAAGTTTGTCCTGATGGGTGAGGGGAAGGAAGGGAGGTGGCAGAAGCAGCTGATCTGAACCTTTGTCACAAAGTCCATGAACTGTTTGTTCTTGTTGGTGATGGGAAAGGGTTTTCAAAGATGCTTTGGAGTGGAGAAGATGGAGGGTTCCTAACATTGTAGCATGACCCTGGAATAGTGATGAGTTTTGGCATAGGACAGCGGGACACTGCTTCATGGGGTCCAGCCAGCTCTGGTGGTTATCACTAAACCAATTGTTCTCCCTGGGTATTCAAGACTGAATCACTTTGACTTAAGCAGAGATGATGGTTGGAGCAGGGAGAATGGTCTCCTGTGAGAGACCAATGGATTCATTGGGGACTGGGGGATCCAAGATGAAGTTGCATTATTAATTTTTCCAAGGATGATGATATTGCTGGCAAGGCCAGCATTAATTACCCCTCAGAAGGTGATGGTGAGCTGCTGCACTCCATGGGTATTCAGCTGCACACACTGCTGCAAGGGAGGCAGTTCCAGGATTTTGACCCTGTGACAATGAAGGAACGGTAGTTATAGTTCCACAACAAGATGGTGTGGTTTGGAGGGGAACTTGCAGGTGGTGTTCAAATGTAGCTGCTGCCCTTCTAGATGGTAGAGGCTGTGGGTTTGGAAGTTGCTGTCTAAGGAGCCTTGAGTTAGCGCAGTGCATGTTGTAGATGGTACACAGTTACCATTGTGCATTGGTGGTGCCCCAAGATGGCCGAGCAAGCTACTCAGTGGCAGCAAGTAAATGAAACTGGATGTATCCAGCATCCACCTAGGCACTGGAAGCAACAACGACAAATCCTGTCCTCCTTACAAACATATGGTGCTTTGAGCCAAAATTGGGAGAGCTGTCCCACAGACACCCCGAGCAGTAGCCTGACATCGTCATACGTATGAATCATCGCCGTCCCTGGGGATGTCCTGTTCCACTGGCAGGGCAGGCCCACCAGAGGTGGCAGCCCAGTGGTGTACAGGAGGGAGGGAGTTGCTCTGGGAGTTCTCAACATTGACTCTGGACCCCAGGAAGTCTCATGGCATCAGGTCAAACATGGACAAGGAACACTTCTGCTGACTACCACCTACTGCCCCCACCTCAGCTGATGAATCAACACTCCTCCTCCATGATAAACACCACATGGAAGAAGCACTGAGGGCAAGAAGGGTACAAATGTACTCTGGGTGGGGGACTTAAATGTTCATCACAGCTGCTGAGTCCTCAAGGACATAACTGCAAGACTGGGTCAGCAGCAGGTGGTGAGGGAGAAACCTACCTGACCTTGACTTCACCAATCTACCTGTTGCAGATGCCTCTGTCCATGACAGTATTGGTATGACAAAAACTGGGCATCTATGAGGCACTGTGGGCCATCAGCAGCAGCACAATTGTGTTCAGCCACAATCAGTAACCTTGCGGCCCAGCATATCCCCCACTCTACCGTTACAATCAAGCTGGGGTACCAACCCTGGTTCAATAAATAGTGCAGGAGGGCATGCCAGGAGCAGCACGAGGCAAACCTAAAAATGAGGGGTCAACCTGATTAAACAATAACACAGGATGACTTGAATGCAAAACAGTGGAAGCAGCAGCAATAGACAGAGCTACAAGCAATGGATCAGATCTAAGCCCTGCCACATCCAGTTGTGGATGGTGGTGGACAACTAAACAATTCACTGGAGAAGGGGACTCCTCAAATATCCCTATGCACAATGATGGGGGAGCCCAGCACATCAGTGCAAAAAGACAAGGCTGAAGTATTAGCATCAATCTTCAGCCAAAAGTGCCAAGTGGGTGATCCATCTCAGCCTCCTCCTGAGGTCTCCAGCACCACAGATGCCAGTCTTCAGCCAATTTGATTCACTCCACATAGAACCATAGAAAAGTTACAGCACAGAAGGAGGCCATTTGGCCCATCTTGTCCATGTCAGCCCGAGGACACCCAGGGTGCCCTTTCGAGTCCCACCTTCCTGCACCTGGCCCATAGCCCTGCAGCTTACAGCACTTAAGGTGCAGATCCAGGTCCTTTTTAAAAGAGTTTAGAATTTCTGCCTCTACCACCAACTTGGGCAGTGAATTCCAGACACCCACTACCCTCTGCGTAAAAAAGTTCTTCCTCATGACCCCCTACACCTTCTGCCACCTATCCCCTGGTTCAAGAATTCTCCACCAAGGAAAACAATTTTACCCTGTCCACTCTATCTATTCCCCTCATCATTTTGTACACCTCAATCAAGTCACCTCTCAGCCTTCTTTGTTCTAAGGAAAATAACCCAACCTATCCAATCTCTCCTCGTAGCTACACTTTTCTAAACCTGGCAACCTTCTTGTAAACCTCCTCTGCACTCTCCCCAGGGCTATTACGTCCATCCTGTAATGTGGTGATCAGAGCTGCACACAATACTCCAGTTGTGGCCTCACCAGTGTTTTATACAATTCCAACATTATATCCTCACTTTTATATCCTATACCTCTGCCAATATAGGAGAACCTTCCATATGCCTTCTTTACAACCTTGTCTACATGATATCAAGAAATGGCTGAAGGCCCTGGATCTGCATCTGCACTGGCCCCTACAATATTCCAGCAATAGTACTGAAGGCTTGTGCTCCAGAACTTGCCGTTCCCCTGTTCAAGCTGTTACAGTGTGGCTACAACACTGGCATCACCCAGCAAAGTGGAAAATTGCCCAGATGTGACCTGTCCACACAAAAAGCAGGACAAATCCAACCCGGCCAATTCCCGCCCCATCAGTCAACTCTCAATCATCAGCAAAGTGATGGAAGGGGTCGTCGCAAGTGCTGCTTGATAGCACTGTCACTGCTCACTAACACTCAGTTTGGGTTTTGCCAGGGCCACTCAGCTCCTGACCACATTACAGCCTTGGTCCTCAGGGCAGTGTCCAAACCCCAACCATCTTCAGCTGCTTCATCAAAGACCTTCCCTTCATCATAAGGTCAAAAATGGGGATGTTCACTGATGATTGCACAATATTCAGCTTCATTCAGGACTCCTCAGATACTGAAGCAGCCCATGTCCAAATGCAGCAAAAACTGGACTATATCCAGGCTTGGGCTGACAAGTTGCAGGTAACATTCATGCCACATGAGTACCAAGCAATGAACATTTCCAACAAGAGAGAATTTCCCTTTGACGTACAATGGCATTACCATCGCTGAATTCCCCACTATCAACATCCTGTGGGTTACCATTGACCAGAAACTGAACTGGAAGAGCCACATAAATACTGTGGCTAAAAGGGCAGATCAGAGGCTAGGAATCCTGCATTGAGTATTTCACCTCCTGATTCCCTTAAGCCTGTCCACCATCTACAAGGCACAAGTCAGGAGTGTGATGGAATAATTGCCCCTTGTCTAGACGAGTACAGCTCCAACAACACTCGAGAAGCTCGACACCACCCAGGGCAAATCAGCCCACTTGACTGGCACCCCATTCACAATCATTCACTCGCTGCATCACCAATGCACAGTGCACAAGATGCTCTGCAGAAACTCACCAAGGCTCCTATAACAGCACCTTGCAAATCCACGACCACTACCATCTAGAAGGACAAGGGCAGCAGATAAATAGGAACACAACCACCTGGAAGATCCTCTCCACGCCACTCACCATCTGACTTGGAAATATATCGCTGTTCCTTCACTGTCGCTGGGTCCAATTCCTGGACCTCCCTCCCTAACAGCAGTGTGGGTGTAACTACACCACAGGGACTGCAGTGGTTCAAGAAGGCAGCTCACCACCACCTTCACAAGGGCAATGAGGGACGGGCCATAAACGCTGGCTGAGCCAGTGATACCCAAACCTCATGAATGAACAAAAATTATTTTGAATCTGTTTTCATAGTAGACGACACGAACAACGTCCCAATAATAGTGGAAGGTCAAGGGGCTACAGGGAGCAAGGGTCTTAAAACAACCACTATCACGAGAGAAAGAGTAATGGGAATACTAATGGGACTTAAAGCTGACAAGTCCCCTGGACCTGATGGCCTGCATTCTAGGGTCCAAAAGAAGTGGCTGCAGAGAGAGTTTATGCATGGGCTGTCATCTTACAAAATTCCACAGGTTCTGGAGATGTAATGAAGTCAGGAGCTGAGAGTCCCTGGCGAAATCCATACTGGGCATCAATGAGCAGGTTATTGCTCAGCAAGTGCTGCTTGATAGCACTGTTGATGACTCCTTCCATTGCTTTACTGATGATCGAGAGTAGACTGATGGGGCGGTAATTGGCTGGGTTGGATTGCCCTGCTTTTTGCGTACAGGACATACACGGGCAATTTTCCACATAGCCGGGTAGATGCCAGTGTTGAGCTGTACTGGAACAGCTTGGCTGAGGGCGCGGCAAGTTCAGGAGCACAAGTCTTCAGTACTATTGCTGAAATATTGTCAGGGCCCATAGCCTTTGCAGTATCCAGGGTCTTCATCTGTTTCATGATATCACGTGGAGTGAATCGAATTGGCTGGAGACGGGCATCTGTGATGCTGGGGACTTCCGGAGGAGGCTGAGGTGGATCATCCACTCAGCACTTGTGGCTGAAAGTTGTTGCAAATGCTTCAGCCTTATCTTTTTCACTGATGTGCTGGGCTCCCCCATCATTGAGGATGGGGATATTTATGGAGCTGCCTCCTCCAGTGAGTTGTTTAATTGTCCACCACCATTCACAACTAGATGTGGCAGGACTGCAGAGCTTAGATCTCATCCGTTGGTTGTGGGATTGCTTAGCTCTGTCTATCACTTGCTGCTGATGCTGGTTGGTACGCAAGTAGTCCTGTGTTATAGCTTTACCAAGTTGACACCTCATTTTTAGGTATACCTGGTGTTGCTCCTGGCATGCCCTCCTGCACTCTTCATTGAACCAGGGTCAATCGCCTGGCTTGGTGATGATGGTAGAGTGGGGGATATGCAGGGCCATGAGGTTACAGGTTGTGTTCGAGTACAATTCTGCAGCTTCTGATGGCTCACAGCGCCTCATGGAAGCCCAGTCTTGATTTGTTAGATCTGTTTGAAATCTATCCCATTTAGCACAGTGGTAGCGCCACACACCACGATGGAGGGTATCCTTAATGTGAAGGCAGGACTTGGTCTCCACAATGACTGTGCAATGGTCACTCCTACCGATACTGTCCTGGACAGATGCATCTGCGACAGGCAGGTGGGTGAGGATGCAGTCAATCATTTTTTTTTCCCTCACCACCTGCCCCAGACCCAGTCTAGAAGCTATGTCAATTAGGACTCAGCCAGCTCAGTCAGTGGTTGTGCAACCGAGCCACTCTTAGTGATGGACATTGAAGTCCCTACCCAGAGTACATTCTGCGCCCTTGTCACCCTTAGTGCTTCCGTCAATTGGTGTTCGGTATGGAGGAGCGCTAATTCTTCAGCTGAGGGAGGACGGTACGTGGTAATCAGAAGGAGGTTTCCTTCTTGTTTGACCTGATACCATGAGACTTCATGGGGTCCAGAGTTGACACTCCCTCCCGACAGTATAGCACTGTGCGGCCACCTTTGCTGGGATGATGACGGTGGTTTCTGGGACCTGATCTGTGAGGTATGATTCCATTGCTTCACTAGTCTGTGAGACAGCTTTTGGCACTAGCCCCCAGATGATAGTTAGGAGGACTTTGCAGTGTTGACAAGGCTGAGTTTGCCGTTGTCTTTTCCGGTGCCATGGAGAATGCTGGGTGGTCAGCAGAATTAGTTCATTTTCAAGTTGGCTAACGGTCACTAGAGGAGTGTCCCAGGGACCCGTGCTGGAATCTCAACTACTTACAATCCATATGAGCAACTTGGATGAAGGGACCGAGATTATTGACAAATTTGCATCCAATACAAGGATAGGTGGGAAAGCAAATTGCCAGGACACACAGGTCGGGATTTTCCAGCACCACCTGTCACCAGGATCTTCCGGTCCCGCCAAAAGTTAATGGAACTTTGGCTGACCTGCCCCATCCCCTGTGATGGGCACTGCCACATGGGGCCGGAAAATCACGGCAAAGGGATATCGATGGGTTAAGGGAGTCGGCCAATATTTCAGAGATGGATAAAAATGTGGGAAAATGTGAGGTTATCCACTTTTGCAGGAAGAACAGAATAGCAGAATATTATTGAAATGCAGAGAGACTGCAGAATGCTGCAGTACAGAGGGAACTGGGTGTCCCTCATACATGAAACTCCAAAAGTTAGCATGCAAGTCCAGGCAGGAATTAGGAAGGCAAGTTGAATGCTGGGCTTCATTACAAGGGGGACAGAGTGTAAAAGTAGGGACGTCTTGTTACAATTGTACAGGGCTTTGGTGAGACCACTCCGACTGCACCGCGGACAGATTTAGGCACCTTACTCAATGACAAATACACTTACATTGGAGCCAATTCAGAGAAGGTTCACCAGGTTGACCCCTGGGGTGAAGGGGATTGTTTATAAGAAAAGTTTGGGCAGATTGAGGGTATAAACATTGAAGTTTTGAAGAATGTGAGCTGACCGCATTGAAACATATAAGATACTGAGGAAGATTGACAGGGTAAATATTGAGCAGTTGTTTCCCCTGGCTGGGAAATCTTGAAACATGGGGGCACTGACTCAGGATAAGGGGCCCATCATTTACAACTGAAATATGGAGACATTTCTTCACTGAGAGTTGTGAATCTGTGGAATTCTCTACCCCAGAGGGGGAGTGGATGCTCCATCATTGAATATAGTTAACGCTGAGAAAGAACAGATTTTGGATCTCAGGGAATCGGGGGATATGTGGAGTGAGAGCAGCAAAGAGCTCCCAGAATGAGAGCTGCTGAAACATAGGATTGAACCAGGGAGCTTCAGATCCTCAATCTAACACTGTCCCAACTGAGCTATTTCAGCCACCATTTTGCTGTGTTTTTGTGCCATTCTTTTAGAAGAAAATATAACCCCACCTGCTGGAATTCTCCCTCCTGCTCATTCCTCATTTCGTGGCACTGCAACCTGACCAGGGCGTTTCATCTCTCCTCTCTTACACCCAATCACACACCTTCCCTTTTCTTCATTTTATCACCCTCCCCTCGCCTAAAGCCCATCACATTTCAAACTTTTCCCACTCCTCATCAAAACTTATCTGCCTGAAACTGCAACTCTCTTTCTCTCTACACACCCGCTGTCACACCCGCTGAGCATTTCCAACATCTTCTCTCTTCATTAAAAACAATTCTCTCTTACTCCATATCAGAAACACAATGGACATTATGCAAAATAAGTTCCCTCTCACATTCCCTCTCAACTTGTTTGCTTTAAAACTTTGCATTTTTATTCTTCTGAAATTGTCTCAAATTAAACACACAAACTCCTGACATGGACCCATGCATCCATTTAGCACGGATGGACGATCAGTTCACAGACATTTCACTATTAATCTGCTGCTGTTAATTGTTGCCATGGGCCTTTAAATTAGGCAGAGGGTGATGACATCATACAGACACACTTGGCCACCATATCAGAAAGCTCCCAGAGTGTAATCTCCGATCTAGCGCTTTGAAAGGTTGGAATTATTGATGTAAACTTGGAAATGTTTGACTTCACAGGCTGGGATTGCCTCAATCTCTCCCTACACTAGTCTTCCTCCCGAGCTGTTTGTGTTTGAGCTATCCCACTCGATTTGGGGCAGGATAGTGGGGGAAATCCAGGCCCAGGACAAAGAGACAAAACCTGAAAATCAGAGCCAGGTCATTGAGGAGAGAAGTTAGGAAACACTTCATCACACAAAGGGTGGGAGAAGGGTAGAACTCGATCCCACTATACAATCACAGAGACAAGCTCAATTAATCATTTAAAACCTGAGATTGAAGGAGCTTTGGTGGACCAGGGAACTCAGGGAGATGGGGACAAGGCAGGTAAATAGTGTTAGGATTCACATCAGCCATAATCTCATTGAATAGTGAAACTCATGTTGCTACGTTTCAATGTTTTTCCTGTAGCTTTGATGTGGATCATTTCGAAATAATGGACTCTTCTGATGTCATACAGTCCTCGTGTTATGATGTCATGAAGATAAATAAATTACAGCAGAGCCTTGGTAGCGGAGAGAGTTTTGTTTGAGACGGCAGCAAGCCCTTTGCTTAAGGATTTGTAATTGAAATACAGGACAGGGCATTGGTGAGACCACATCTCGAATACTGTGTGCAGTTTTGGTCTCCTTATTTAAGGAAGAATTAAGTATGTTGGAGGTGTTTCAGAGGAGGTTTACTAGATTGATACCTGGAATGAGCAGATTGTCTTATGAGGATAGGTTGGACAGGCTGGGCTTGTTTCCACTGGAGTTTAGAGGAGTGAGGGGTGACCTGATTGAAGTCTATAAGATCCTGAATGGTCTTGACAAGATGGAATTAGAAAGCATGTTTCCTCTAGTGGGTGAGTCAGAACTAGCGGCAACTGTTTTAAAATGAGGGGTCACCCTTATCAGACAGAGATGAGAGTTGTGCGACTTTGGAACTCTGCGTCAGAAAGTGGTGGAAGTGGGGTCATTGAATATTTTTAAGAAAGATTCTTGTCAGGCAACAGAATCAAAGGTTATCAGCGGTAGGTGGGAACGTAGAAGTCGAAACACAAACAGATCAGCCCTACTGTTATTGAACGGCAGAGCAGACTCGAGGGGCCGAATGGCCTACATCTGCTCCTATTTCGTATGTTCATAAGTCAGCAATGGAAAAGAAAGCTAGACAGCATATGAACATCAGGAATAGTGTTGTAAATGATGATGATGAACAATGTCTACACTACCGGCTCAGTATGGTGCACCAAATATCCTATCCTGCCTCATTGGACGAACAATGGAAGAAGTCAGGGAAATTGTACACCACAGAGACAAAGAAACTTTTATACATCCCGAGGCGTCCCACTCAAACCAGACCCAAGTCCTGTCTCCAGTTCCGGTTGCTAAGAAACAACAGAAAGATTCAGCTGCTGGAGACGGTAACAGAGAAAAGGCACCAGTTACCAGATCGGTGGAACTTGGACCGAACACCAAGGTTGGCACAAAAAACAAACCCAACTGGCGGCTGTGAAGAAGAAGGTGAGAGGGAGGTGAAGGGTGAACTGAGGAGGCAAGGGTCACAGTGTCAGGAGGAGGTGGTCACTCAGTGGGATCGGAGGTCAAGATCCAGTGTATAGACCGTCCACTCTCTTTCACTCCTCAAACTCTTCCACTAGGTATTAGTTCCGGAGCAGCATTCACAGAAACCTTGAGAACAAGCCACTTGTCATCGTGACTAGGATTTGCCATTTGATCATTGTCCAGACTGCCATTGACACTCACTCCTTAAGAAATGCACACTTAACCCGTTCACACTCTCTCTGCAGCTGCTGCCCAATCTCCAGATTTTTCTCCAATCTTGGAAGATATTGCTGTCTCTCACCTATGCTGTCACCCCTCCCACTGATCCTTATTTGAAACCCTCTAATCTCCCGCCCTGTCTCTCACAGCACCGGGACCCCATTCATCAAAGTCACAGAGAACAGCTAGTGTGACAGCAACAATTACTGACATCAGAACCTGGATGTGTGAGAACTTTCTCCAAACCGTCCTCGGTTAAATTAAAGACAGCCTGTTTGGTTCCTGCCAGGACTCGTGTTTCTGGTTTTCACCCATCAGCCTCTCTGACTGCCGGGCCTGACTGCTTGGAATTATGCACCTACCTGAAGCAGAGCTCTGTTTCCTGTTGTGTATCCACAGTTACTTTTAATAATGAAATGTGTCCATCTGCAGGAACGACTGGATCAGGTAAGTGAGGAAAACCAAAGGCTGAAGACAGCGATCACCAGAACGACTGAAGAACTGAACCAGATCAGGACGAAGCTTCAGGAAGAAGTTTTGGGAACCTGAAAATTCAATTTTAGCCTCGTTTAAAAGTTGCCTCATTAACTTTGTCTCCAGATTGTTTCGAAATTCTAAATTGTATATTCACCAAGACTCGGGAACTCCAACCAAGTCACAGCCCGAGCTCCCTCCGTTTGATTTCACTGAGTAGTGAGGTTTATGGTGTGTCATTGGTGAAAGAATTTGTTTTGTAATTTCAAATCTCTCACTCTCATAAGATTGTTCTGGAGAAAATGTTCCAGCGAATACATTTCAAGACAAGAAGCACAAAGAAATTCTGGGGTTAGCTATTTCGTGACTTTTAGTTTAAATGATTTTTACACAGCAACAAGAACTGGAACTGCCCAGCTCTTTCCAATCTGAACTACATGCAAAGAAGGAGGTGTCTCAGAAGGTGGGCGATTTGCAGGGGGGCGTCGCTGACTTGAAAGAAAAGGTATAAATCCCACCCAAAGTGCAACAATGTCCAGTGATTTCCACTGGCCTTATATTGTGTGCTTCTTAACCTCGTAGTAGTTTCATTTGAGGGATCATCATCCCAAATGGCTGCTATAAGCAGGGAGCTTGTATTAATATTACACTCTGCCCCTATTCCTTTTATTCAGGAGTCTTGTCCATCTTTTCAGGTGTCCTCAGTCTTTGCATCTTGGAGTGAATGTGGTACAATGGAGTATGTTAGACTCAGTCCCATAAAGGGTTAACTGTAATAGTCTGTGATGTCAGAGAAGGAAGTGACTTTCTCATGTGATGTGAGATTCTGGGACAATCTGAAGTGAAAGGAAAGCAAGTATGGTCAGAAGCTTGTAAGAATGTTCTCCTTAATCTGTGAATATGTGAAAATAAATGTTAGCGTCTTTATAGCTAGCAGTCTTCAGAATTCACTGAAACTGCTCCAGCCCAACAGCACAATCATATAGTGCACAGTTTGTCTTTGATGATGTGGAACTGGAGCATGTTCTTTGTAACAAGCTGAACATTCCCTGGAATGTCGGACTGGCTGGTTAATGTACACTGTGCAGCTGAACATTCCCAGTAATGTCGGACTGGCTGGTTAATGTACACTGTGCAGCTGAACAGTCCCTGTAATGTCAGACTGGCTGGTTAATGGACACTGTGCAGCTGAACAGTCCCTGTAATGTCAGACTGGCTGGTTAATGTACACTGTGCAGCTGAACAGTCCCTGTAATGTCAGACTGGCTGGTTAATGTATACTGTGCAGCTGAACATTCCCTGTAATGTCAGACTGGCTGGTTAATGTACACTGTGCAGCTGAACATTTCCTGTAATGTCGGACTGGCTGGTTAATGTACACTGTGCAGCTGAACATTCCCTGTAATGTCGGACTGGCTGGTTAATCTACACTGTGCAGCTGAACAGTCCCTGTAATGTCGGACTGACTATTTTTTGGAAAAATATACTTTATTCATAAAATATCTGGAACAACATTTCAAACCACTTCAAAATCACCATCACAAAGGTACAATCAGATTCAGCTTTTACAACATGTATCACCAGGTGCATAAGTACAAACAATGAATATTACAATCATTTGCAGACATTCATTTGAGCTGTACAGCCCGAGGGGATTTAAACATTTCCCAGTCCCTCGGTGCCCTGGCAGAAAGGTCTTAGACAGTGACCCTTCCCCATTGCGCCTTTGCGGCAGCTGCCCCAAGCTTTAGTGCGTCCCTCAGCACGTAGTCCTGGACTTTGGAATGTGCCAGTCTGCAACACTCGGTCGGGGACAACTCTTTGCGCTGGAAGACCAACAAGTTTCGGGCAGACCAAAGAGCGTCATTCACCGAGTTGATGATCCTCCAGCTGCAGTTGATGTTTGTCTCAGTGTGTCCCCCTGGGAACAGCCCGTAGAGCACAGAGTCCTGTGTCACAGAACTGCTCAGGACGAACCTCGACAGCAACCACTGCATCTCTCTCCAGACCTTCTTTGCAAAGGCACAATCTACAAGGAGGTGAACAACGGTCTCTTCCCCACCACAGCCACCTCGAGGGCAACGTGCAGAGTGGGTGAGACTCCTGGCGTGTAGGAAGGATCTGACGGGGAGGGCCTTTCTCACCACCAGCCAAGTCACGTCTTGGTGCTTGTTGGAAAGTTCTGGCGTTGAGGCATTCTGCCAAATAACAGTCTGCTCGGGAAACCATCCCACAGGGTCCACCCTCTCCTTTTCCCGCAGGGCCTCTAAGACGTTACGTGCCGACCACTGCCTGATGGATTTGTGGTCATAGGTGTTTCTCTGCATAAATTTTTCCACCAGGGACAGGTGGTACGGCACGGTCCAACTACTTGGAGCGTTCCGCGGCAGCGTGGCCAGACCCATCCTTCGCAACACCGGGGACAGGTAGAACCTCAGCACGTAGTGACACTTGGTGTTTGCGTACTGACGGTCTACGCACCGCTTGATGCAGCCACACACAAAGTTGGCCATCAGTATGAGGGCGATGTTAGGCACGTTTTTTCCCCCTTTATCTAGAGGCTTGTACATCGCGTCCTTGCAGACACGATCCATTTTCGACCTCCAGATAAAGTTAAAGGTGGCTCGGGTGATCGCCATCGTGCAGGTGTCTGGAATGGGCCAGACCTGTGCCACGTACAGCAACAGCGAGAGTGCCTCACACCTGATGACCAGGTCCTTACCCGCAATGGAGAGGGAGCGTCGCTCCCACATGCCCAGTTTTCATTTCACCATAGACACTCGTACCTTCCAGTTTCTAACGCATGCCCCGGTCCCTCCGAACCATATCCCCAGCACCTTCAAGCTGTCAGCCCTGACGGTGTAGGGGACAAAGGATCGGTCAGCCCAGTTCCCAAAGAACATGGCCACGCTCTTCCCACGATTTACCTTGGCTTCCGAGGCCAATTCGAACTGGTCGCAGATGTGGATCAGTCTGCGCACCGACAGCGGATCCGAGCAGAAGACGGCGACATCGTCCATGTACAGGGAGGCTTTGATCTGAGTGCCTCCACTGCCTGGGATCATCACTCCTCTTATGCCCGGATCCTTCCTGATGGACTCGGCAAAGGGTTCTATGCAACACACAAACAGGACAGGGGAGAGAGGACAGCCCTGCCTGACTCCAGATTTAATCGGAAAACGATCTGTTTCCCACCCATTGATTGAGACTGCGCTACTGATGTTAGTGTAGAGCAGTTGGATCCAATTTCAAATTCCCTCCCCAAACTACAGTTTGGAGAGCACATCCACCATGTAGGTGTGCGATATTCTGTCAAAGGCCTTCTCCTGATCCAAGACCTCCGTGATAGAGGACAGGAAGGACTGGGAGGCCATGCTGTCTGTGGGCTTCACGTCATACAATCTGGCATAAAAGGATTTGCTGATCCTCAAAATGTCGGACTGCGATGACTTTACTGAGCTGTCTTCTCCCTTCAGGCTGCTGATCACAGAGCGCTCTCTGTGTACCTTTTGGAAGAAGAAACGTGAGCACGTCTCATCCTGCTCCACGGAGCGGACTCTGGAACGGAAGATGATCTTGGAGGCCTCCGAGGCAAAGAGCGAGGCTTGCTGGCTCTTCACCTCTTGGAGTTCCTCCTTGACATCGACCCCCATCGACTGCAGCCGGAGCAGATTCTGCATGTTTTTCTGGAGTCGAGACATTTCCCTCTGTTCCTTTCTAGCTTTCTGGGTGCCTTTGAGGATGAAAAACCTCTTGATGTTTCCCTTGATCACTTCCCACCAGTGTGTCAGGGACTCAAAGAGGGGTTTCACGGTTCTCCAACCTTTGAAAACCCTCTTGAGCTCCTCAATGTTCTCTGGGGTCAGCAGTTGCACGTTTAGCTTCCATGCCCCCCTGCCCACCCTCTGGTCTTCCTTTAAGTGACAGTCAGCCAGTAGGAGGCAGTGGTCAGAGAAGAACACTGGCTTGACATCGGTGGATCTGACTGCGAACGCTCGGGACACAAACAGCAAATATATCCTGGAACGGATGGACCCGTCTGGCCGCGACCAGGTGTACCTACGCTGCGCTCCGTCTGCAGGGTTGCTGAAGACGTTGTGCAGCTTGGCATCCTTAACTGTTTCCATCAGGGATCTGGACGTAGCGTCCAATCTGCTGTCGGCCCTGCTGGATCGTCCAGCCACATCGATGATGCAGTTGAAGTCACCGCCCAGAATGACCGGCCTGGAGGTCGCCAGCAGCAGTGGGACTTGCTGAAAAACCTCCAGCCGCTCGGCCTTTTGTGCCGGGGTGTACACGTTAATTAACCGGAGTGGAGCATTCTTGTACATGACGTCTGCTACGAGGAGGCGCCCGCCCACCACCTCCTTAACCTCGGAGACGGTGAAGTTGCCTCCCCGCAGCAGAATACCCAGGCCGGAGGAACGAGAGTCGTTTCCTCCCGACCAGCTGCTACTTCCCCCTGCTGATTTTCCACTGCTTCCTCCTCCTCCATTGATTTGCTCTCCTGAGGAGTGGGAGGTTCAGGGGGCAGTGCTGTTGATCGGCTGTCTGTTGCCTCAATCTTTTCCTCCACCTTGTCTCTCTCTGTGTCCTCCTTTGTCCCGTTGTTCTCACTGGGGGCCATGGTGGTTGGAGTGTTGCAAGTGTCCTTGGTAGTAGTGACATGAAGCATTTCCCTGCTTCCCCCTCGTTGGCTTTGGCTGCCCGTGCATAAGTGAGGCAGCATTTGGGGCAGGTCCTGTAGAGTTGAGCTGCCTCGCCACACAGGTTGCAGCATTTAGTCTGTTTGCAGTCCTTTGTCTGGTGCCCTTCCTGTTTGCAGTTCTTGCAGAGGGAGGCGCTGCAGTTGGCCGCTGCATGAGCAGACTTGCCACATGAGCAACAAAGTTTGGGTTGCCCAGCGTAGACAAGGTAACCACGGCTTCCCCCGATAGCAAATCTGGAAGGAGGGTGGAAGGTGGCTCCCTGACCATCGGTCTTGAGCGTGACCTTAAACTGGCGTTTGCCTGTCCAGATCCCCAAATCGTCTCTAACCTCGGTGCAGCTCCCCACCTTGTCGAAGTACCTGGTGAGGAAGGTGAGCACGTCGATGACAGGGACGTGGGGGTTGTAGAGATGCACCGTCACCACACGGTCCCGTTGCAACGGCAGAGCAAAGAGCGGCTCCACCGTCAGGATCTTCATCTCCGGCTGGTCTCTCTTCTCCTCAAACACCTTCAGGAACTTGACGCAGGCAGCAACATTCCTGAAGCTCACGTCGAAATATCCAGCGCTGGGGAAGTGCTGCAGGGAGTAGATCTCCGCAGCTTCAAATCCACACGCCTTCAACAGGATCCTCCTGGCGAAGAAGGCCCGATTCATAGGTTCTCCTCCTTCGCTGTCCTTCACCGTGACTCAGACGGTGTTTGATACCCCATGGTATGGGGTTCGATTGGTTATAGCATTTGCTTCACGACCTTGCCCTGGCAGAACCACGATCATGGTCTCTCCCCTGCCAGGTAAGTAAGGGTTATGTTGGGCACGTTTTTCCCCCCTCATCTAGAGGCTTGTACATCGCGTCCCTGTGAACATGATCCATTTTGTAGTGCATTTCCACAGCACATCACTTCAGATTCAGGCTAGTGGTGAAAATCTGAAGAGTTTCATGCATTGCTAATTACAGAGACGCCTAATAGGTCACAATGTTCTGTAACTGCTCCCAGACATGCTACACCACAACGTAGCAATTTAAAGCCTTTTATTCTGCACTGGTAAACTGAAAGGAAGCAGAAATATCCAGATGCCAACTATGGCACATGGCCAATAAGACGTAAAGCTCCATCAAGCACTCACTTTGATTAGACAAGTACAAGAGGGCAAGAGAACAGGCTGCACTCCATTAGCTGCACTGTTCACTTCTGAACATTTAATTCAGTGTCTTAATTAGTTTCATTCATATTCAGGTATCACAGTTTAAGCAACTCCCTCTGTGCACTACAGAAAACTCCAGATTAAGCGTTCTGTTACCCTACATGGTGTAAGAAATCTAAAGCCTCTCTCTGCAATCCTACCCCCAAAAAAGTGATCTGTACACGCAACACGCCTACCTTCAACTTTCATCCCCTTCCTGTTTTAGATAAAATTCAAAACAACCTGACCACGTGTTAAATCCTGCCAGGATTGGGTGCTGAGTGATTACTCTCCCCATTGGGTAACCATGTGATCCTGCTGGCTTCTGCAGCCAATGCTCGTTTAACCAAAGTGGACCCGGCCAAGGGGGCCACGTGCGCGAGAGACTGAGCGAAGGGGGAGTGTGGACCTGCCATGGTGCATTCCACAAAGCAGCGGGGAGTGACGTCACAGGACAGCAAGGCACTTCCTTAAACTCGGAGTCAGGAAACGACCAATTTCAATCGGGGTGCGTGCAACAGTCACAATAATAATCCAAGCATTGGCACAGAGCAGGTCTAGAGGCATTCATTAAAGTTAATGACTTAAACATTTTACTCAATAGATTGTAAAAGAGGTAATCGAGGATTTTTTCTTCAGTCATGGATGGGCAGCTGAGAGCTGCTGCTTACAATCCCTGCGCGGTGTGGGAACTTCAGGACATGATTCTTGGGGGGGCCACGGGTGGAGGAGGAGTTCCAGCTGCTTGAGCTCGAGCCCAGGTTTTCCAAGCTTGAGGGGCTGCAGTCACTGCGGACCATGAGGGAGGATGAGAATTCCCAGGATCATACGTTCCAGGAGGTGATCACGACACAGGCAGTGAGAGATCAGGACTGGAGACGGGCGGCCATCAGGAAGAGGCAGGAAGTGGAGACTTCGGGGTGTGCGCCGCTCTCAAACTGGGACTTGGGATTGGAGACTGCTGGGAGTGACGATACCTTAAAGAGGTGCAGTCAGATCATGGCACCAGAGGGCAAGGGACAGCAAAGTGTAGAAATGCAGTTGTCATAGGAGATTCTATAGTTAGGGGGACAGACCAGGTTTCGTCATCATGAGTTCCACATGCTGTGCCGTCTCCCTGGTGCCAGGGAAAAGTACATCACAGAGAGGAGACAGAACACTCTGCAAAGGGAAGGGAGGGAGTCACAAGTTGTGGCACATATCAGTGTCACCAAGTAGAGGGGGCAGATATTGAGGTTCTATGGTCAGATTTTCAGAAGCTAGGGAAGATGTTGGAAAGTATGACCCTGAGGGTACCATCACAGAATTAATCTCTGGATTGCTCCCAGTGCCAGGCGCTGGTGACAGTAGAGATAGGAAGATAGGGAGGATCAGTACGTGGCTTGAAGCATGGTGCAGGAGGGACGGCTTGGGACATTGGGACCGGTACTGGGGCAGGAGGAACCTAGTCAAAAAGGGACAGGTGCACCTCAACAGGACTGGGACCATTGCCCTGATGGGAAGTTCACTCGTGTGGTTGGGGAGGATTTAAACTAAATTGGCAGGTGGATGGGCACCAGCGTATAGAAACAGAAAAGATGAATAAGGTGCATAAATGGAGTGTTGGACTGTACCAGAGAATGGGGTATTTCCCTATTAGGAGAGCACGATGAAGCAGGAATACAAAGACAGGTTTGCGATGCATGTATGTAAATGCACAAAGTTGAGATATTTTGGTGAATAAGGTTGGTGAGCTACAAGCACAAACAGCCGTGTAGGAATATGATGTGGTGGCAACAAGAGAAACATGGCTCAAAAATGCTGAGGACTGGGCACTCAATATACATGGATATAAAATGCTCAGGAAAGACAGGGAAGGAAAACAAGGGAGGTGGAGCAGTACTGATTATGGAAGACATTGTAGAATTAGAAAGAAAGGATATCCTTCACAGGGCAAGGGCAGAACCGATTTGATTCAAGTTGAGAAGCAACAAGGGTACAGATCACGCTACTGGGGCTATTCTGAAGGCGCCCAAAAAGAGAGAGAGATAGAGGATTAAATCTGCAGGGAAATCACAGAGATATACATGAACTATCGTGTAGTGATACTAGGGAGCTTCAATTACCCAAATATCAACTGGGATAATGCTGGAGTAAAGGGTAAAGAGGGGAAGGAATTTCTGACATGTGAACAGGAGAACTTCCTTGGCCAGTATGTTCTTGGCCTGACCAGGATGGTTGCAGGGGAGGCGATGGCGCAGTGGTATAGTCGTCGGACTAACAATCCGGAGACCCAGGTCAGTGCTCTGGGGACCCAGGTTCGAATCCCGCCACAGCATACGGGATTCAATAAAAATGTCTAACGATGACCATCAAACCCATCTGATTCACTAATCATCGCCCTCCCTTAGCTTAGTTGAACACCACTTGGAGGAAGCACTGAGGGCGGCATGGGCCAGAATGTACTCTGGGTGGGGGAATTCAATTTCCATTACCAAGTGTGGCTGACCAAGCCTTAAAGGACATGGGTGCTAGACTGCGTCTTCTGCAGGTGGTGAAGGAACCAACAAGAGGGAAAAACATACTTGATCTCATCCTCACCAACCTGCCTGCCGCAGATGCATCTGTCCATGACAGTGTCGGTAGGAGTGACTACTGCACAGTCGACGTCCCATCTCCATCATGTTGTGTGGCACTGTCACTGTGCTAAATGGGATAGGTTTCGAACAGATCTAGCTGGGCATCCATGAGAGGCTGTGGGCTACCAGCAGCAACAGAATTGTACTCAACCACAATCCATAACCTCATTGCTTGACATATCCCCCACTCTACCATTGCCATCAAGAACATCATTCAATGAAGAGTGCAGGAGGGCATGCCAGGAGCAGCAACAGGCAGACCTAAAAATGAGGTGTTGACCTGGTGAAGCTATAACACAGGACTACCTGCATGCCAAGCAGCAAGTGATAGCTAAATGATCCCATAACCAACAGATCTAAGCTCTGCAGGCCTGCCACAACCAGAATGATGGGGGACAATTAAACAACTCACTGGAGGCAGCAGCTCCACAAATATCCCATCCTCAATGATGGGGGAGCTCAGTCACACCAGTGCAAAAGATAAGCTTGTGGCCGTCAGCCAGAACTGCCGAGTGGATGGTCCATCTCAGCCTCCTCCAGAGGTCCCCAGCATCACAGATGCCAGTCTTCAGCCAATTTGAATCACTCCATATGATATCAAGAAATGGCTGAAGGCACTGGATACTGCAAAGACTATGGGCCCTGACAATATTTCAGCAATAGTACTGAAGACGTGTGCTCCAGAACTTGCCGCACCCCTAGCCAAGCTTTTCCAGTACAGCTACAACACCGGCATCTAACCGGCTATGTGGAAAATTGCCCAGGTATGGCCTGTACACAAAAAGCAGGACAAAGCCAACCCGGCCAATTATCGCCCCATCAGTCTACTCTCCATCATCAGTAAAGTAATGAAAGGGGTCATCAAAAGTGCAATCAAGCGGCACTTGTTTAACAATAACCTGCTCACTGACACCACTCAGCTCCTGACCTCATTACAGCCTTGGTTCAAACATGGACAAAAGAGCTGAACTCCCGAGGTGAGGTGAGAGTGACTGCCCTTGACATCAAGGCCACATTTGACCGAGTGTGGCATCAAGGAGCACTAGCAAAACTCGAGTCAGTGGGAATCAGGGGAAAACTCTCCACTGGTTGGAGTCATACCTAGCATAAAGGAAGATGGTTGAGGTTGTTGGAGGTCAATCATCTCAGCTCCAGGACATCACTGCAGGAGTTCCTCAGGGTAGTGTCCTCAGCCCAACCATGTTCAGCTACTTTATCAATGATCTTCCTTCCATCATAAGATCAGAAGTGGGGATATTCGCTGAAGATTGCACAATGTTCAGCACCATTCGTGACTCCTCAGATACTGAAGCACTCCATGTCCAAATGCAGCAAGACCTGAACAATATCCAGGCTTGGGTTGACAAGTGGCAAGTAACATTTGTGCCACACAAGTGCCAGGAAATGACCATCTCCAACGAGAGAGAGTCTAACCATCGCCCCTTGATGTTCAATGGCATTACCATCACTGAATCCCCCAATTTCAACATCCTGGGGGGGGTTACCATTGACCAGAAACTGAACTGTTCTAGCCATATAAATACTGTGGCTACAAGAGCAGGTTAGAGGCTAGGAATCCTGCAGTGAGTAACTCACCTCATGACTCCTCAAAGCCTGTTCACCATCCACAGGGCACAAGTCAGGAGTGTGATGGAATACTCCCCACTTGCCTGGATGAGTGCAAGCTGCAAAACACTCGAGAAGCTTGACACCATCCAGGACAAAGCATCCTGCTTGATTGGCACCATATCCACAAACATTCACTCCGTCCACCACGACACACAGTAGCGCCACTGCGTACCATCTACAAGATACACTGCAGGAATTCACCAAGGCTCCTTAGACAGTACCTTCCAAGCTCACAATCACTGCCGTCTAGAAGGACAAGGGCAGCAGATAGATGGGAACACCATCACCTGGAAGTTCCCCTCCAAGTCACTCACTATCCTGACTTGGAAATATATCGCCGTTCCTTCACTGTCGCTGGGACAAAATCCTGGAACTCCCTCCCTAACAGCACTGTGGGTGTACCTACACCACATGGACTGCAGCAGTTCAAGAAGGCAGCTCACTACCACCTTCTCAAGGGCAACTAGGGATAGGCAATAAATGCTGGCCCAGCTAGCGAAGCCCACATCCCGTGAATTAATTTTTAAAAAAAAATCTGGTGCTGGGAAACGAGGCAGGCCAAGTGGACTAAATGTCTCTGGGGGAACACTTGAGCAAGAGTGATCATCATATCGTAAGATTTAGACTAGTAATGCAAAAGACCAAGAAGCAATGTAAGGTAGAACATCTAAATTGAAAGAGGCTATTTTCAATGGGATCAGAAGGGATTCAGCCAAGGCAAAATGGAACCAAAGAAAGACAGAAAGAACTGTAACAGAACGATGGGTGATCTTTCAGCAAGAGATGCTTCAGGCACAGACTTTGTACATTCCAACAGGAGGGAAAGGCACAGGAACCAAAACCCAGGCTCCTTGGAAGACAAGAGATATAGAGAAAACGAAGAAACAAAAAAGGAAGGAGGGTGTATGATGCATGTCAAGTGAATTCTTCAAGCAAGAAACAGATCAAATACAATAGGTTAAGGGGAAGTGAAGAGGAAAATATGACTGACAAAGAGAGAGTATGAGAACAGAATGGCAGTCAACGTAAAAGGAACCCAAAAATCTTCCAGTAGCACATAAATAGTCACCGGGTAGGAGATGGAGTGGGTCCGAAAGGCACTAAGGGTGATGTATGCTCAGAGGCACAGGGTAAGGCTAGAATACTTAATGAGTACTTTGCATTAGTGTTTATGAAAGAAGAGGAAGCTGACAAAATATTGGTAGAGGTAACGAATGGGGTGAAAATTGAGAGACAGGAGGTATCGCATAGGCTGACTACATTTTGAGTCGATAAGTCATCTGATCTGGACGGCTTGCACCCCAGGTTGCTAAAGGAAGTGGAGGTGGAGATAGAGAAAGGGCTTGCCATAATTTTCCAATCATCCCTTAATATGGGTGAGGTGCCAGAGAATTGGAGTGTGGCAAATGTGACACCCTTAGTGGAGAAAGGCAAGGTCAGTCCTGACAACTGCAGGCCAGTCAATTCAACATCAGTTATGAGGAGGGTTTTAGTGACTGAAGGCACTTGGAGATGTTTGGGTTAATTAAGTTCCAGCACAGATTTGCAAAAGGCAGATTGTGCTCGACAAACTAACGGAATTCTTTGAAGTAACAGAGATGGTTGATGAAGGGAATGCAATGGTTTGTCAGCTATATGGGTTTTAAGAAAACCTTTGACAAAAGTACCAGATAAAAGACTGGTTAACAAAATTGTGATGCATGGAATAAGAGGGTCAGTGTCTAATTGGATAAAAAGTGTCTTAAGGTCAGAAAAAACTGATCCTTATTAGCTGATAGTGCAAGGACTAGGGGGCACAGGTTTAAGGTTTTGGCTAAGATATGCGGGGAAACGAGAGGAAGAGCTTTTGTACACAGTGAGTGGTCATGACCTAGAAAACTCTGCTCACAAGTGTGGTTAAAACAGGGACAATGAACTATTTCAAAAAGGAAATTGGACGAGCATTTGAAGGAAAAAAACTTGCAGGGTTTGGGGAATAGAGCGGGGGAATGGGACTGAGTGCTCCACGGACAGTCAGCATAGACTAGATGGGCCAAATTAACTCCTCCTGTGCCGTAAATTGACTCTATGGCTCTTGTAAATAACTGGGAGTTATCAATTCAGTCTTGTAATCCTACCCTGCTGCGGGCTTGAAAGGATAAATTTGTTAGGAAGAAAACAGAAGTCAATTGCCCCGTACATCCATTCTGTGGTGCACCGCATTACAGTAATTTTACATCTAATCTCATTTAGGAGTTCAGATTTCTAACATAGCTTGCAATCACTTCCAGGCATTCATTATTCATTATTTCCTCCTACTAAACATTGGCAAGACTGAAGCCATTGTTTCTGGTCCATGCTCCAAACTCCATCCCTCACCCTGGCAACAGTCTCAGAATAAGCCAGTCTTGTTCACAGCTTTGGTGTCACATGCAGTGAACTTCCAGCCTCTCATTCCTGCATCACTAAGACCACCTATCTCCACCTCTGCAACATTGCCCGACTTCACCCCCAACTCAGCTCATCTGCTTTGGAAAGCCTCATTGATGCCTTCACTAACTCTAGAATTGACTATCCCAACCCACTCCTGGCTGCTCTCCCATGTTCCACCCACCGTAAACTTGAGGTCATCTAAAATTCTGCTGCCTGCCTCTCAACTCACGCCAAGTCCCGTTTCCCTATCACCCCTGTCCTCGCTGACCTGAACCTTGACTGTAAAATTCTCACCCTTCGTGGTCTCGTCCCTCTCTACCTCTGCAATGTCTTCCAACCCCACAGCCCTCAGATATCTGTCTTCATCTAATTCCCTTGTGCGTTCCTGATTTTAATGCTCTGCCGTTGGTGGCCAGACCTTCAGTTGCCTCAGCTCCAAGTTCTGGAATTCCCTCTTTACACTTCGCTGCTTCTGAACTTGGCTTTCCTCCTTTAAAATGCTACTTGAAAAATACCTCCAAGCTTTTGTGAGTGAGCAAGGATTGCTCAGTTTACTCCAAGTGTTTCTCTCTCAATTCTCTCGAATGCAACGCCTGGCTTTGTAGGAATCAGCTGGTTACCTGTATTAAGTACTCAAACTGGTAGATGCAGAGTCCCAGCTCTGCCATACTGGGTTTGAAGAGCTCCCGCAATCGATATTCTTGCATCAAACGCACAAACACACAAAAGGCTTCTTCCTCGGGCATCTATAAAAGGAAAGAGAAATTTGCTGCAGGCGAGGCACCGGGAAAACGTGCAAACAATTTCATTTCTGCACAGGCTCAAATTAAACCATAAGGCTATTGGCTAAAGAGCAGCGATTATTGAGGAAGATTTCATTGTCAAAGAAGCAAATACAGAAGGTGTAAAAGAAGCTTCCAGCTCTTTACACAATCCCTTGGAAGAGCTGTGGGAAATAGTTATGGCGAGAATAAAATGTGGGTTTTAAATTCTTCCCCTGAGGCTATTCTGTTACTCTATTTGAAATGGGATTACTAGGTCTACAAGATTGGTATAACATTTAACAGAATAAACACCTGGAGCACTCACAGGGCTCCTAGAATGAGATTTTTAAAAGATCCACATAAAACTGGTTGTTACATCCTGACAATGTCAATGAATAAATATTCGACTACTCTTTGACAGCATTTCAGTTTTATGATGGTGTAGTTCAGGCAGCATCTTTCACAGGATGCCTGCTGTGAATAATAATGCCCTAAAATTAGGCTGACTACCTGGCAAGTTTCTGATTGTTTGTTTAATCTCAATGGGCTAGATGGATTACACACTCTACACACTGCTTTCATACAGGAGCATCAGTCAAGGCCTGTTCACTGGGTTAATACTGCACAAAGCAAGTTCCATCCTGTGTGCAGAACACCTGGTTATGTGAATCACAGAGCAGAAAAGACCCTTCGGCCCATCGAGTCTGCACCAACACATGAGAAACACCTGACCTTTCTACCTAATCGCATTTACCAGCACTTGGCCCATAGCCATGAATGTTATGACATGCCAAGTGCTCATCCAGGTACTTTTTAAAGGATGTGAGGCAACCCACCTCCACCACCCTCCCAGGCAGTGCATTCCAGACCGTCACCACCCTCTGGGTAAAACATTTTTCCTCACATCCCCCCAAACCTCCTGCCCCTCACCTTGAACTTATGTCCCCTCGTAACTGACCCTTCAACTAAGGGGAACAGCTGCTCCCTATCCACCCTGTCCATGCCTCTCATAATCTTATACACCTCGATCAGGTCACCCCTCAGTCTTCTCTGTTCCAACGAAAACAACCCAAGTCTATCCAACCTCTCTTCATAACTTAAATGTTTCATCCCAGGCAACATCCTGGTGAATCACCTCTGTACCCCCTCCAGTGAAATCACATCCTTCCTATAATGTGGCGACCAGAACTGCACACAGCACTCCAGCTGTGGCCTCACCAAGGTTCTATACAACTCCAACATGACCCCCTTACTTTTGTAATCTATGCCTCAATTGATAAAGGCAGGTGTCCCATATACCTTTTTCACCACCCCACTAACATGCCCCTCTGCCTTCAGAGATCTATGGACACACACGGCAAGGTCCCTTTGTTCCTCAGAACTTCCTAGTGTCATGCCGTTCATTGAATACTTCCTTGTCAAATTACTCCTTCCAAAGTGTATCACCTCACACTTTTCAGGGTTAAATTCCATCTGCCACTTACCTGCCCATTTGACCATCCCATCTGTATCTTCCTGTAGCCCAAGACACTCAACCTCACCGTTAACCACCCGGCCAATCTTTGTGTTATCCGCAAACCTACTAATCCTACCTCCCACATAGTCATCTATGTCATTTATATAAATGACAAATAATAGGGTGAGCACAGATCCCTGTGGTACGCCACTGGACACTGGCTTCCAGTCACTAAAGCATCCTTCTCTCATCACACTCTGTCTCCTGCAACTAAGCCAATTTTGAATCCACCTTATCAAATTACCCTGTATCCCATGCACATTTGCCTTCTTTATAAGTCTCCCATGTGGGACCTTGTCAAAGGCTTTGCTGAAATCCATATGGATCAAATATCTGAAATAAAAGATTGCTCTAACAAAGCTGATCCTTGAAACACCAGGGAAAGGGTCGAGACCTTACACTAAGATACTTAGACACAAGCGCCATACCATTACAATGTTCAGCAGGAATTGCTGACCCTGGTACATCACTGGAGAAATTATTCACACTAACCTGCATGAGGAGCAGCCCCACAATGAATGCACTTCCTTGGCAATATCCAACTTCATGGTCAACTAGAGAGTATGCCTGTAACAAAGCAACTGAATGCAGTCTCAAACCTGGGAGAAAATTCAGATACTTACACCACGTGGTGACTCAGCAGCACAGTGATGGTTAATAGACAGTTATATTGCTGCTTAACAATAATGGGAATATTGGAAGCTCTGTCTGTCAAACTAACAAGGGCCTATAGAACCAACCTATCCAAGGTCTTGTTCAATTATTTGCACTACCTGGTATACATGAACGAGATTGCACTATAATGGATCTTAAGAGTACAGCTTAGTAAATGTTAAGTTTTCACCTTGCAGGTTATGACGATGCAAAACCCTCCATGGGTTATTCCTTGACAATTGTCAATGTGACTATTATCCGTGTGCTAATAATAAAGTGATAATGAGTCAGACATACCTCCATTGCCCATAGCCCATTGTCGCAGTATGTAACATGTCAGTCAGGCTGCTCAGTCACACGTGACAGAATCTAGGGAAAAGGCCATCCCTTGGTACACTGAGTTCCTTGGGTACATTAACCATTGTATATTTTCTGGAATACCGTCAACCCGTGAGGGTGCACAGGTAAGAGTTACACACACCAGCTTTTAAGCTTAAATTTACTGCTTTTGATTCAAATTCATTGAATTCGACTTCTTTCAGTGCTAACTTCTCTATTTGGTGTTGTCGATGTAATTCAAATCGAGTATAAAAGTACACGGGGAAGTAAAAGTGAAATGAATTATGGCTTGAACGGCTCAAGTTCAAGAATTGGTGAACAGCTGCTTTCTCTGCTGCAAGTTAAATGACTCTAGTCTTGTTTGTCTAGTGTTTACTCTAAGGGTGAAATTTGTTTAATTTGAAATGACATTGCAGCCCTCAATGAGATCCCAACATCGAATTCACTTCCCCGTATCCATCATTCCATTTCCCAGCACTGAGTCGATAATTTAAAGATGTGCTGTATTATTCCAATCCCAAGCCACTTGAAGAAGTACGAGGCTAGACACTAATACTTTTCTTGATAATAGGTTTATTTACAGAATGCAGCATTCCATCCGTCTGCTTCCTATCTACTGTAGGCCTGAGGACAGCAGCCACTAATTGTTGCAATTTTGTATTTTTGCATTTTATTTCTGCTTTGCTCTTGATTTTAAGTCTAGGTTGAATATTTAAAGTTATTTTGTATTGAATCATACTTTGGAGACATTGATCTAAACCTAGCTGTGATTATTATTGATTAGTTAATCAAAGCACAAATCAGTAGGGACGTGTTTTCCCAAGACCTTGTTTTCCATGTTGGGCCATCCACAGCTCTTGTTTGGTTTACGACTCTGTTATTTTAGTAATCTAATGGGGAAAAAGTTATTTTTTTATTCATCAGAAGTCCCTTTACTTACTGTATTCGATGATCCTTGAACTACAACCAGGACAATGATTAGGCTTACATGGGGCGGTCAACTATGGTGTGGAATCAGGAGATGAAGTTTGATTGATGGACATGCAGCCTGACTGATGGCAGTTCAAAGGATGTGTAAACAACTTGAATAGGCAAATTTGTTGAGAGCCTGCAGTGCCTGTGAGGAGAATTGATAAGGACATGTGTTTACCAGGCCTGTTTTGAGAAGATCTGAACAAGGTCGCGAAAGACTGGAGTGGAGCAAGAAATCTGGCTTAAAAGGGACGCTGCTTCCAGGATTCAGTGCTGCAGCCAGAGTGGGATAGTCAACCACTGGAGGCTGCTGGGGGAATGGCCAGGAACAGAGTGACTGACTGCAGTACCCATCCACTGTGAGGTTATTTGGAGACTTTGAGATGTATGAACCAAAGGGAATTTTACCGAATTAGGTTCCTGTCGTGGGACAGACTAATTTGCAGTTATCCATTCTGGGGAGTTGTTGTAAGCAGACCAGTTTGAGGTTAACATTCGTAAAATAATAAATATATATAATATATAAATAATATATATGCCTGTAATATAGTATTATTAGAGTTGCCTTTCTTCCTTTTAATATATAAAGTGCTTTCTCCTTTCAATAAAGTTATCTTTATTTTTACTTTTTTTTTAAATCAATTATAATTGTTATATCACTATCATTATCTTAATTTTCATTATTCAATAATCATTCATTATTCAATAAAATTGTTGTTTTAACACGTTACTTGGCATTGTCACTCATTCCTGTTATGTCTGGAGTACAGCTCCGAACCCAAGTGAGACTCCGTAGGGATACTTTCATCCCCCTTACACAACCAACCAAGTGTCCCAGCAGTCTCTCTTTATAAGTGTTCTAAGTACTTAATTAAACAATGCCCTTCATCAGTGCATCTTAATATAATTAGAACTTCATTTACATGCCGTGGCATAGCACATAACCCTTTGTAGCCCACGGTGTAAGCATGAGTCCCCATATGATAAGTTACCATTTTAGAGCAGCCTTTAGGGAGCTATCTAACAGAAAGGTAGATGTTCCTTGCACACAGAGGCAAGACAACATTGAGGGGGTGTCAGTGATGGCCTCTTCAGTGTTGGGAAATGTAGTTCACTTTCCAGTATCCGTTATTTCAGGTTGGGATCGAATTGAGGAATGCAAAGTCTTGTGACTTTTTTTAAAAAGTAGGATATCCTGAGAAATTGCAGACCTGTCTGAATTAGGACTGATGTGGTTCTAATCGGATCTGTGTCTTAACTTCATTTATCCACCTTTGTTCCAAACACGAACCTTACCTGACAAAAATCTATCAATCTCAGTTCTGAATAGCCACAGTGGCCTCAACAGCTTTTTGGGGGAGAATGTTCCAGATTTCCACCATTGTGTGTGAACAAGGCCTTCCTGATATCACCCCTGAATGCAAAATGCTGCAGATGCTGGAAATCAGAATTATGAACAGAAAATGCTCAGCAGGTCCGGCAGCATCTGTGGAGAGAGAAATCAAGTTAATATTTCAGGTTGATGGCCTTTCTGAGCCAGTTCTTGTGAAAGGTCATCAATCTAAAATGTTACCTGTTTCTCCCTCCACAGATGCTACCTGACCTGCTGAGTATTTCCAGCACTGTTTTATATCACTCCTAGTGGCCCAACTCTAATCTTAAAGTTGTGGGCCCTTGTTCCAGAGTCCCCCACCAGAGGAAATAATCCTCCACAGTTCCCAGTTTCTCGCCTTTAGTAAATAATCCGATTTAACTTTTTCAGGTCCAAAGTGGATGACCTCGCACCCACCCCACACTGAACTCCATCTGCCACAGATTTTCCCCACTTCCTTAATCAATCAATGTCCCTTCACAACTTCTGCTCCCATTTACTCTATTACTGTTTCACCACGGGAGAGATTCTCTTGGTGAATTTATAGAGCAAATCTAAACCACACATCCTTTTTGGCCAAAATGTTGTAACTGGGGAAGTTACAAAGGTCACAAAGTGAAGCTTCACTCAACATCCAGGCCAAGCAGCTGCTGTACCTGGAAACAGGCTTCAGGGTGTGCATGCCTGCTCGTTGTGAGGTGTACTTTTAGAAATTCAATCAATCCAACATGAATAATTTACAAGACACTGGACTCCCCAACAAAATGTTTCCATAACCCAGCAACTTGCCTTCAAAAGCTTGCATCTATATAGTAAACCCAGGAGAGATCGGAGAACCAGAGGGGTTTAGGGAGGGAATTCCAGAGCTTAGGGCCAAGACAACTGAAGACACAGACAACAGTTGTGAGATGGAGGAAGTGGAGGATGGACAAGAGCCTGAATTGAAGGAGTGCACAGCTCTCAAAGGGTTGTTGGGGCTGGAGGAGGATATGGAGATAGGGAGGAGCGAGGCCATTAAGGGGTTGGAACATAAGATGAGAATTTTAAATTTGGGGTGCTGCTGGACCCATGAGACGATTTAAGTCGGTGACCACTGGGGTGATGGATGAATGAGACTTGATGTGAATTCAGATATGGGCAGAGCTTTAGATGAGCTTAAGTTTACAGGGGGCTAAAACTGAGAGGCCAGCCAGAGGAGAATAGGAATAATCAAGGTTGGAGTAAACAAGTCTTCAGCAAAGGGATGAGGAAATCATAACTGGGTTGGAGTTAAGTCTCATCTCTCACCTTCATGACATTGAACAGCACCTCTTGTCCGAGACTGTCTTGTCCTTTAAAGAATTCATGCTCTGGGTACGTGCGAGCAATGTCTCTCCGGATCAACTTCTCACAGGGAGAGGTCATCTTTAGCAACTCTGAATACTGATTTTTCACCGGCATGTCAGTCGCATTGCATAGTAACTGCCAGACAATCCCCCGGAAATGGTGCGGAATTCCTTTCCGAATAAGCTCCTGAAAAGAAGAGACATTTCTTTCATTTCTTCCCCCTCTTATCCAATTTCCCTTCTACCACCTGAAAAGGCACTGGGCTAATGTTTCCTGTGCAGCGAAACCCTGCAGCCCTTTGCCCAAGTAACTACTCTACACAGAAGCCCAAACACCGAGCAAATCAACCACATTGAGCAACTCCAGCAGAGGTTACTGGACAGCTTTAAGGAGAAGACCTGGCCATTTTCCCCTCCTTAGCTTAGAGCCACTGAGGACAGCTACAGCATCAGTATCCAGAGAAAGGGTTATTGCTATTGGCTTCAGTATGCCAACCCAGAACCCTTCCATTCTGTAATTACCCATTAAGACAAAAAGAAAGGCCTACAGAGAATGACATATTGTTTATCAGATATGAACACAATGTTCAAATCACAACCAACCATGCAGTCAGCAAAATCCTTCAGAGCTGCCCACGGGGTGGGAGAATAGCATGTGCTCATTAACCCCTCCAGCTTTTCCCTCCCGCATAGTGCTCAGCACCTTACTAACCTGGCAAGATCACCTCTACACTTTCTAGATTTGACCTTCAACCAGAAATAAAATGAAGTGACGTTTTGAACTGAAGCTCATTAAGTCTTTCTATTATCGGCGTGGTGGGGGAACTTTGGAGCATGAGCATCCGCAGGCAACAGTCAGGTTAGTAACTTGCTCAAGAATCTTTCACTGCAGTCCTGAGTACCCCAATGACAACATCATCTTTCCCTTGTGCATGATACTCGAGCTCTGGTTGGCACTTTCTTACAGCAGGGGCCACCGAAGATTGATAACTCCAGAGTTGGTAAGAATTGAAACTGTATCCCTCACTGTTACACAGTCTGATGGTTCTCAAACTCACTGTGTAACACTTTACTCCAAACCCTTCCCATCCCGACTCACCCCACCACCCTCTTGGGTGCATTAGGAATAAGAGTTATTTCATCTCAAGTCTATCCCCTCTCCCACACACCATAATACTGTTGTTAGGGCAAGGGAGAGTGGGGAAATTAAACTCCTTTATTTTTCTCGCCCTATGTCCTAAGCAGAGGTGTTTTAATTTTTGAAATAGGCTTTGGCGTGTTTCCCCAGACTTCTGTTTGTGAAGTTAATTTAAAAGTGACTCGCAGCAAACTCTCTTTAGGGTTAAATCAGAAGTATTGTTTATTCATGCATTCAAACACAGGGGAGATTGTCGCAACTGCATACACAGGAGATAGGAAAGAAAAGAGTTTTACAATTAGGAATAACTTAAAACAAAAAAAACAAAGATGTGGATATTAATTCACATGAATGTCAAGAGTCCAGAATGTCAGAGTCCACTGAGGGTTCCTTCACCTTAGGAGTTAAAGTTCAGGTGGGTTTAGCTAGCTGAAAGCAGGAGTTGCAGAATTCCTTTAAAGTTGGTGCTGACGCAGCAAGTTGGGGTTGGTATCCAGAGACTTGGTCCACTCTACAGGCAATGGCAGGAATCTTCCAGAGAACAAGGTTTTGACTTGAGACAGGCTTTGTTGTCAGCCTGGAGTCCTGCTTTGATGTTGACAGGTTGGATGTTAATAGCAGACTGCCCTTGGAGTTCAGGAATGTAACATTAAAACTTTCCAAAGGCTAAAGAAGTTTAGGTCATGTGATGTTGCCCATTGATGAGACATTTTCAGGGTAACAATCAGTTTCTATGCCTCTGGTCAAAATCTATCATTCACCTTAGGAGATAGATGGTGGTTATTAGCACCTCCACACATATAGCAAGTTTCGATGGCTCTCTCTTGTTATAAGTCCAGGCTGGGCAGACAGAACATATGCTGCTGCCTTATTTCATTGACTCTAATGGGTTCACACAATGATAGGTGAGAGATTCCATGAGGATGAGGGTTGAGCTTTGTCCTCTAATTGCTGCTGGAAGCTTCCAGAACTGTAGCCACCGTACAAATCATGTGACCTGCAGCAGCCATGTTTTTGCTCCAGCAAAGTCCATTATTAAATGTGCAGAAAGTACAATTTGATTCAGTTTAGGATCTCTTTCATGTCTTATGGACATGACACTGTCTTTATCAAAGATCTCTGTATGGTCATTCAGTGACTAACTCTGTTAGGGTAGGGTGGATGTGTGATGTGTGTCAGTGTTGGGGCAGGTGACTAAGAGCTGTGAGCCGACTGTAAGTATGTTTTAGCAAACAGATCTCTGCACAAGGTGCTAAAGCTTTAGGTCATGTACTCATCAGGACAAACACAAGGATGTCAAATTTCAAATGATCACGAGGAGAAAAGGATGCTGATTGGTTGGTAAATTGAGAAAATTTAAACAACAGGTTAAGGAAGCCATTTTATACTGTTACTATGCCACAGCTACGTATTTTCCACGAACAGAATACTGCCGTCAGTCCAAAAAGACATTCTGCCTGCCACACAATTGAGCAACATCGTGTCAGAATTTCAGTGCTGGTGCAACACAAGCCTTTCATCCCAGCGATTAGCTGATCGAATCACACAGCACCTTCCTTCAGTTGTTCATAGTAGCCAGTGCACAGGCTGTAATGTCGAGCTCGCAATATGGCTCATTTACACTTGTGAGAAGCAACATATATTTCATAAGCAGGGACCCATTGTCTGCAAACAAAGCAAATATGTTCAAGCCTTGTGCCATTTTTCAATTACCCAGGAGCTTTGGGAGCCTATAGTTCCCTGTTACTTTCTCCACAGCAATGCCTTGGCCAATCAGAGTTGACTTACCAACCAATCAGCACCCTCTTCTCCTGTAGTTTACAATGTTGTGATCATTTGAAATTTGGCATTCTTGTGTTTGTCCTGATGAGTGCAGGGTGAAAAGCTTCTGCTCTCTTTTCAGCAATATTCAAGCTCTGCACTACAAAGCAACTGCTAGCTACTGTTGTACACGCAGAAGACTATAGTGTGGTAATGCTGACAGACCCTGGAATTTCAGCCTCATGCGAGAACATTAAAAGGATCCCCTCCGCTGAACGTCATCCCAAGTGGTTAACAAATTCAGAATTTTTCTGAGGAATACACAAATGAAAGGTTAAAGTAAACTATTGTGTTTTGGACAACAGCTGTAGGATTCCTGGATATCTGATTTTGAAAGAGATTTTCTCTCCCTCTCTCGCTATATCCCCAAAGCCAGCAATCCACCCTTCATATTCGCCACCCCCCACCCAGCCCCGATGCCACTCGAGCCAGTCTCCAGGAGGCAAGTGACAGCAGGTAGTTTCCATTCTCAGTGCGTAAAGCCAGGTGCTGCTTCCTGTAATACCACAGGATATAAAATACAGACAAACACCCGGATACAAACAGCTGCATCTCTGAGCAAAAAACTCACTACAAAAAAAAACATTTAGAGCTAGATTCCCACCCATGCAATTGCTGGACTTCCAATTCCCAATCTGCACATTAACAGCAAATGGGTTATTCAAGGAGCAGTGGGGCTGAGTAGGGATGAAAATGGAGATCAACTGGTGGACGCAGAATGCATGGTTGAGGTGTTTTCCAAGAAAGAGGACTTTGCCAAAGCTAGTTTAACTAAGACGGGTCTTGTGGTGCAGTGGGTAGTGTCCCTACCTTTGGGCCTGAAGCTCCAGGTTCAAGTCTCACTCCAGACTTGATGGCCACAGAAGGCATGTTCATAACATAGCCAGATTATCAGCTTGTAAATCCTTCCAATACACCTGATGGCAGGCTGTAAGAGTGGGAGTGTTTCCTGGTCAGCCATACTGCAGGAGGCAACAGTAAACCACTGCAGTTATTTGCCAAGCACAGTCATGGACCAATCCAATGGGAGTCCATTGTCATCAACGCCCTCTTAGAGCATGGTACCCGAAAGAGTAGGAGATTGCCAGGATATTGGGTGAGATGAAACAAAGGGGAAGCATCAAAATGGCTGGCAGCACTCACTGAATAAGTCACCTCACCCAAACAGGATGCATCATAGGTTCCAGAGGAAGACCAGGGTAGAAATTGCAGAGGCGCTGGCCAAAATTTTTGAATCTTCCTTAGAATGTGGTGCCAGAGGGCAGCAGGACTTGTTCAAAAAGGTGGAGGAGGAGAAACCTGACAATTACAGGTCAGTCACTTTAATATCAGTGGCTGGGGAAGCTTTTTAGAAACAATAATCCAGGAGAAAATTAACAGCCATTTGGATAAGCATGGATTAATAAAGAGGAGCCAGGACAGATTTATTAAGGATAAATTATGTTTGACTAGCTTGATTAAAGTTTTTAATGAGGTAACAGAGTGGATGATGAGACTTTAGCTCACGGTTTAAATATGAACTTCCAAAAGGCAATTTATCAAATGCCACAAATTAGGCTCGTTAGCAAATTAAATCCATGGGATAAAAGCGACAGCAGCAGCAGCACGGACACAAAATTAGCTGTGGGATAGAAAACAGTTGTAGTGAATCAGACTGGAGGGTAAGTGTATAATGTTCAGTATGAAGGCCGCTGCTGTTTCTAATATACCTCAGTGACTTGTACTTGGAGGTACAAGGCCTAATTTCAAAATTTGTAGTTGACATAAAACCTGGAAGTGTAGTGAACAGCAAGAAAGACAATAATAAACTTCAAGATGACACAGACAGGCTGATGGAATAGGCAAACCCATGGCGGATGAAAGTCAATATAGAAAAGTGAGGAGTGGTAAGTCTTGGTGGGAAGAATGAGGAGAAACATTCAATCCTAAATGAAGTCTAAAAGGCGGCACACCTGGCCAGGGTGAGTGTGTTTGTGGACAAATCTTTGAGGGCAGCAGGACAGGTTAACTAGGCAATTACTAAGGCACGTGGGATCCCGAGTTTTAGAAATAGAAGCATACAGTACAAATGCCAGGAAGTTACCACCTAGAAGGACAAGGACAGCAAGTAGATGGGAATACCACTACCTGGAAGTTCCCCTCCAAGCCACACATTATCCTTACTTGGAAACATATCGCTGTTCCTTCACTGTCGCTGGGTCAAAATCCTGGAACTCCCTCCCTAACAGCACTGTGGGTGTACCTACACCACAGGGACTGCAGCGGTTCAAGAAGGCAGCTCATCACCACCTTCTCAAAGGCAATTAGGGATGGGCAATAAATGCTGGCCCAGCCAATGACACCCACATCCCATAAAAAAAGTTATGCCAGACCTTCAACACAAGTTCACCAGTCCAATTCTGAACACCACACTTTGGGAAGGCTTTGGAGAGGGTATAGAGGAGATGAACTAGATTGGATCCAGGGATAAGGGATTACAATTACATGGTTAGGCTGGAGAAGCTGCGTTTTTTAAAATTTATTCTTTAATGGGATGTGGGTGTCACTGGCAAGGCCGGCATTTGTTACCCATCCCTGATTGCCCTTGAACTGAATGGCTTGCTAGGCCATTTAGAAGGCATTTAAGAGTCAAGTCTGGAGTCACATGTATGGCAGACCAGGTAAGGACAGGTTTCCTTCCCTAAGGGGCATTAGTGAATAAGACGGTTCCAGTTTCATGGTCTTCAATACTGAGACTAGCTTTATATTCCAGATTTTATTAATTGAATTTAAATTCCACTGGTGGTGGGATTCGAAACCCCACCCCAGAGGATTAGCTTTAGCCTCTGGATTAGTAGTCCAATGGCATTACCTCTACACCACCATCTCCCCTTAACCTGGAGCTGTTCTCCTTAGAGCAGAGAAAGGCAAGAGGAGATTTGATAGAACTGGTCAAAATCATAAAGGCCTTAGATTGTTTATCTTGATTTGCTGTCTCTCCAATGGCCGATGGGAATAATCAGGGACACGGATTTGAGGTGAATGGCAAAAGACCGGGACCAACATAAGGACATATATTTTTACACAAGTGGCTAGGGTTTCGAAAACTCTGCCTGACAGCGGTGGACAAAGCAGCCTTCAAAAGAGGATTGGGTAAACGCTTGGAGAAAAAAGGGGTGTGGAGGAGTGGCACAAACTGCATTGGTCCTTCAAACAGCCAGGGCAGGTTTGATGGGCTGAAGGTCTCCTGTTCTGTTATACTCTATGAACAGTCTTTCAACTCTATAACCATTTAATGCAATGATATGGAATATAATGAAGTTTGTAATTTCTTCAAATTTCCCAAGTTGATCAATTGAAACCAGATTGGAAGGGAGGGTGCTGAGCAGGAGTTAAGTCCCACTGCAAAGTAACGGGGACTTTATGGTTTATGGGGTCTGATAGGCTGAAGGAAAAAAATGAACGTTGGAAAGCCATGATAAGAAACTGAAAACATCTGGAATGTAAAGCAAGCCAGTTAGCTTCTGGAGGAGGATGAGGTAACATTTTGATGGGCTCCACCAAACTTTCAACTACTTCTCCCTTCTTTTAGCTGCCTGATATATTGGCCCAGCATTTTCTGCTCTCATAAAACTGCCAGGCCCTTGACCTGATTGATACCAGCAAGATCTGGAGGCTGATTATCTGCTTTACCATTTTGGAAACGGTAAAATTACATGGTGGTTCTGGCAGCAGGCTGGTGAACAGGAATTGCCACAGGCCTTTCATCAATAATATTGGCAAAATAACAAGCCGCACCCCCCGTGTCACTCACCCGCAGCAGTTTCTCTTTCTTTTTGCGCACTTCCTCCCATTCGTTGATCAGCCGGCCCCACAGGATCCATGTGTCTTCCTCCAAGTGGCTCAAGTTGCTCGAAGCTGGGGAGCTGGAGACCAGTGAGCCGCTGCTGTTCCGTCGCGACCCATTCACCGACCGTAATGACTTACTGTCGGCCTCCAGCAACCTAGCAAAAGTCGAGAGAGACAATTCCAGTGGGGGTTTCTGGACTCGTAATGGGATATTACTGTTTTGTAAAATGCACACCACGTCTCAGTAATTCCCCTCACACTAGAAACTGGTGCAGCAGTCACAACGGCCAGTCCTTCAATGAGAATGCTGTGTCGCATTAATGACAGGAATCGGCAGTCAACGTAAAAGTTGAAGGAAACCACAATAGTGAGTGCCAGTAATAGGGAACAACCTGCGGCTCCTATCTCACCTGCATGCCCACTCAAACATATCCCAAACAAAATCCTCTGACAACTTGCGCAGCTTCAGCTGAACCCAGTATCAGCTATTTCATGGCTCACCATGGAGGCGAGGCTTATAGGTGCTCCCAATAATGTTTGGGTCTATATTATCCGGCTCAGAAATATGTCAACGCACTGGCTCACGGAGAATAGATCAAAAATGAAACCGCCCAGGTACAGTATGTTTTACACTGAAGCAGTACTGGATTTCTGTCACCAGAGGGCCCCTGTCAGCTAAAACGCGAGAGGGGTCAAAAGATGGGCACTGCAGCATTTTAATTCCAGGGAGGGGCAGGATTAGGGGAACACTGCACACTCTAGATGGACAGTCTTAAATAATACCTCCCAATGTCTGCTGCCTCAACATCTACCCAAATCTTCCTCGGGTTTTCCTGCAGTATCAGCCTCCCTGGGACGTTCACTCTATGCTTTCACCAGCCTCTGCGTAAAATTTATCAAGGTGTGTGTGTGCAGCACTCTCCAGGTTTGAAGCAATGCAATACAATAATGCACACCCAGGGTCAGATTTTCAATTCCTTCCCCAATAGCAATGCATTTTGGAAGGAAAAATTAGGAAACGTAATATAAACTAAAGGATAGTTTTAAAGGGAGAAATGGACTGCGTAGGGGGAAAATCACATACGCAACTGTTCATGCACAACAAGTTAGTGAGGCTGTTAAAGATCTTTGCCTTTATCAATAGAGCAAAACAAGTTGCGATAAACTTTTATAAATCACCGAATCATCCCGAGCTGGAGGATGGAGTTTAAATTCTGGGCACCGTGCTTTAAGGAACTTTGTCAAGGCCTTAAAGAGGGAACAGAGCAGATTTACTGGAAAGGTACCAGGGGATGAGGAACTTCAGATACTGCATGTCAAAAGACTAGAGCTGAAGTTATTCTCTTTAGGGCAGAGGTGGTCAGTGGAAGGCTTAGACATTCAAAGTTACTAAAGGGGTTTATTAGAGCAGGCGGCTGCCACAAGGAGGGTCAGCAACCAGAGGGCACGGATTTCAGAAAATTAGCTGAAGGATTAGAGGAGCAAAGAGGATTTTTTTTTAAAAAAATGTCGCGAGTTATGATGATCTGGAACGCACTGCCTGGAAGGATGGTGGAAGCAAATTCAACAGGAACCTTCAAACAGAATTGGTAAATGATTGCAAAGGGAAGATTGGCAGCACTGTGGAGAAGCAGCAGGGGAGTGCAACTAATTGGACAGCTCTTTCAAAGAGCCAGCAAGGCAGGCACAGGGAGCTAAATGGCCTCCATCTATGCTATATGATTCTATCATCGCCACACTGCACAGATTTCCCAATCTATCCCACATAAATCGAGCCTACCAAAACATCTGGTGCTTAAATTGATGATAAAGTTCATGGCTAGGTGCTCCTCCTGACCTCCTGACTTACAGCGGGTACTCTAGATTCCTTCCCATCAATGTCTCCCATCTTTATTCACAAAGCTTTGTATTTGTTTTCTTCAAACTCAATAACCCAATCCAACCATCCGCGATGAAGTCAATATCCTGTACTGGCCGCTCGCCATACAACTGTGAAACAATAAACGAGGTGTACGATGGTCAGATGGTACTTAGCAACATGTCTCAGTTCATGACATAAGAATGATTATGAGGTAAACTCTCCTTTGGGGTATAAGGCGGGAAAATGTGAACTTGTCCACTTTGGCATGAAGGAGCAGCATATTATTTAAATGGAGGGAGATTGCACAACTCTGCAATGCAGAGGGGATCTGGGTGTCCTGCTACATGAATCACAAGTAGTTAGCATGCAAGTACAGCAAGTGATTAAGAAGGCAAATGGAATGTTGTTTATTGCAAGGGGAATGGAATATAAAAGTGTGAATTATTTTGCTAGAGCTGTACAGGGCATTCATGTGACCATATCTAGAGTACTGTGTACAGTTTTGGTTTACTTATTTAAGAAAGGACATAAATGCATTAGACGCAGCTCAGAGAAGGCTCACTCGACTGAGTGGGATGGGGGAGGCTACCTTATGAGGAATAGTCGGACAGGCTGGACGTATCCATTGGAGTTCAGAAGAACAAGAGGTGATCTTATTAAAACACCAGGTCCTGAGAGGACTTGACAGAGTGGATGCTGAAAGGATGTTTTCCCTTGTGGGAGAGACTAAAACTAGGGGACACAGTTTAAAAATAAGGAGTCGCCCCTTATAAGATGGAGGTGAGAAGAGCTTTTTTTTCTTTCAGGGGGGTCATGAGTCTTTGGAACTCTTCCCCAGAGACCAGCGGAGGCACAGTCATTGAATATGTTTAAGGCAGAAGTAGATTGACTCCCTTGCTAGTCAGTAACTAAGGCTATCGGGAGGTAGGTGTAACATAGAGTTGAGGCCACAATCAGATCAGCCATGATCTTGTTGAATGGCAGAGCAGGCTTGAGGGGTCGAATGGCCTACTCCTGCTCCTAATCCGTGTGCTCGTATGTTCCTGTTGCACAAACAGTGTACAGTGCATCTCCAGGACACACACTGTACCGAGCTCAGGAGGATTCTTTTCCTGACTGTCTTATGGAGAATAATTTAATTTAGGATAATATCAGACTTTCACACTAAGAATTGCAAAACAAAGTGCCAAAATAAAGTCCTTGACATTTCATGACTGTAAAGCAACATTAAATGTTGCAAATTGTACTTCACCGCTAGAAAATAATCAGCGAACAGAATCACAATAGAAATCACAGAATGGAGACAGCGGAAGCCGTTACTGCAGGTTACCCCGGACAGTCACCCTCACTGGCATAATAAACCTTGAAGGAAATGCACCAAAAATTATGAACAGGAAAGATACTGCAATCGTAGCTCACATATCATTCTGATGAAGAAAATCTTTCAGCACACAAGCTAATAGGGCTACCACAGGGGATAGCAAAACACCTACCGTGGCAAAGAAACAATCCTCAGAATCTCCGGAGCGACCAGACTGCCCTTTTATTCCATGCTTTTTAATCAAGAACGGGCTTAGAAGAAATAAAGATTCAAGCCACAGGCTTGACCCAAATAGTGAGCCCAGCTTAGTTCTAATTCAGAAAACACAGCTCTGGTTAAATTGCAGCATTGGAAGCTTCCTTGCTACAATGTCACCCACCTTGTGTTCTCCTACAAACAACCCTCACCTGTTTTGCTCCTCCAACTTCGCCAGTAGTTCCAGCTCATCTGGACTGAGGTTATCAGAGGAGGAAGAATCAGGACTGACTGCCGGGCTCGCCATGGGAACAAGGCTTTGCAGTGTTAGGGTCTTCATCCATCAGAAGGTAAAGCACTGTTTCCTGGCAAAATTTATATCATCTAGGAGAGATGGAGAATAGAGAGCTTAACATTGACAACCATCAGATAATCTCTGGTATATACTAGGTGCAGCCAGTTTACCCCAAAGTAAAAGAGATGCACTCCACACCAAAATTAGTCAAGTTAACAGATTTCTTTCCTCAACTAGACCAGGCAAGTAAATAAAAAAGACCTACATTTATATAATGCCTTGCACAACCTCAGGACAATCAAGTGTTTTACATCCATTGAAAGTACTTGTGAACTGTAGTCAATGTTATAACGCAGGGAAGGCAGCAGCCAATTTGTACATGGCAAGGTCTCAAACAGCAGTTAATGGCCAGGTCATCGGCTTTGCCTCGGATGCGGTATAAATATTGGCTCCTGACACCTGTTCTTCTTTGAATACTGCCATGGGTTCTTTCACGTCCATCTGAGAGGGCAGAGCCTCGGGTTAACATCTCATCTGAAAGACAGCACCTCTGACTGTGCAGCACTCCCTCAGTACTGCCCCAAAGGGTCATCCTGGATTATATGCTCAAGTCCTAGAGTGGGGTTTAAAAGCACAGCTTTCTGACTCACTCACACAGGCAGGAGTGTGATCACGGAGCCTTGGCCACCATTTAAAGCCTCATTTTCCCTTATCCATGACTGCAAAAGAGTCCCCTGAATTGGTGCGGTTACTATTACTGCTGGGTACCAGCACACGTGGTTTTGAAAATAGCCATGTGGGGGTGAACTATTTTGAAGTCTTTCATAACAAGTGCAAAGTGAACCAATTTTAAATATTAATGCACTGAAGCTTGCAGCTTTCATAGAATAAAGTGCTGAACATTTTTCAGCACTTTCATTGCACAAGTAGTACAGCCATTGCCTTCAGGCATTCTTGCAATATTGATGTGGCCTAGTCTATTTGTATCAACAAGGCCCACACTACCCATTCCATTGCTGGTTAAGTGATGTATTTTTGTTACTTCCAGTCCAAGTTTTTTTTTGCCCAGATTACACTTGGTCCTATTTCCAGCCCTGACTCCATTTGCTGGAAGGTTACACCCAGGAAAAAAGGTAGCCAGCTGACAACAGAATTACAGCAAGTTTAGCAAATGGACTTAAACCGTTACATCTCAAATCGCATGTTGAGCTGGCACAAGGCAAGAGTACAATGTATTGAGCCACTGTGGCAAAAGATAGACTTATAGCGAGAGCCAGAGCCACACAGCCAGAGTTCCTGGCCACAGAAACACCATCAAAGGGACCAGGCAATAATTGTTCCAAAACATGGAGCCTGATTAGAGAAGCCATTCCTATATAAGGCAGTATCTATGGATGGTAGAGACTAAAATTGGATTGTTTTCTTAATGACTTGAGAACAGGAACTGTGTGCAAGCAAAGGGATTTTGGCGTGTATGAATACAAGTCACTAAAAACTACAGCATGAGAACAAAAAGCAATCAAAATGGCCAATGGCGTATTGGCCTCTTTCTCGAGAGGGTGGTAATATAAAGTGGTGGATTGAGGAGTGATTGAAGTCCCATTGGGAATCCACATTCTGTCAGCAACATACTTCAGGAAGGGGCGCAGCACAGATTCAGTACAATGGCATAGGGGCTTAATGGGTTAAGTTAAGAGAACTGGTTGTATGATCTTGGGGAAATCTCACCGAGACATTTCAAATGATAAAAGCATGCGATAGGGCAGAATGGTGAAATTATTTCCTCTGGTGAGGGAGTCCAGAACAAGGAGGCACAACATTAAAATTATAGCAGTCAGGAGTGAAATCAGGAAGCACTTCCTTCCTTTCCCCCATAAATGTCAGTGGAAATCTGGAACCCTCTCCTCAAAAGGCTGGGGATTCTGGGGCTCAAATGAAATTTTGAAGACAGCAATCGTTAGAGGTGTTTAGGTCAGAGTATCAGGGGCAGGTACATGGAGATTAAGTACAGAGCAGGCATGATCTAACTTAATAGTGGAATAGGCTCGAGGGGAGGGGTGAATGACTGACTTTGGTTCTTTAATTCACGTTCTGATAGCTGCATCAATCACTTTGAACCAATTCTTTGACCAGCGGAGCTGCGGTTCAGGAGCAGAGAGAAAGGAAGAGCAGGTACTGAAAAAACGTCCATTCATTTGGAGTATTTAAAAGAGGGGGCATTCAGGCAAAGTAGCCGATCGGGAATAGAACCTTTGACTGTTAACTGCACCGTTCCAAGAAATTCAGGCCACAGAAAACATACCTTAATTTATTTCTGACGGGGTTTAAAGCTCATCATGTGGGAAGAAAGTAAATTGCCAGCAGATCTGAAGACTGCAAGCTGCTCCCAAGGCAGGTCCTTCACACAAATTAAACATTCACTCTCCATTTTTGTACAAGTCAGGTCAGGAAGCAATAGTCTGCACACTGAAAGCACGGCTGCACGGGTGATTGCACTGGTCACAGGTACGTGCTGCATCACAAAGCCTGGACAATCCACAGGACAGAGGTCAGTGTAAGATGCAAGGCTGGGTTTAGCACCCCCTGCCTTTTCTGCTGTATTTGGTTCGTCCCCACATTATGTGGAATGTTCTTTGGTGGCACATCATATTAATCTTAGCGTGAAGACTAGAACTAGAAGAATAGCCCTTTGATCTGTTCTGAAAGAATGTGATGCACTATGCACAGAGAGGAATAACTAGGGAGCGGGTTGCAGATCAAAACCAGCTGCAGGATTCAGTGCCATGAAAAGACTGACTTGCGTTTATACAGCACTATCCAGGACCAGCAGAACTCTCAAAGTGCTTTGCAGCCAATGAAGTGTTTTGAAGTGCGGTCACTGTTATGATGCAGGAAACACAGCAGCTAATTTGTACACAGCAACGGGATAATCACCAGGTAAACTGTTCCAGTGATGTCGCCTGAAGGATAATTAATAGTTAGGGAAGGACTTCTCTTGTCATCTTCAAAATAATCCCATGCAATCATTGGCTCAAACCTGGGCCAACTCCCTCGTCAGCAGGGATAGGGAGTGTGGTGTACACACCCCTCCCTAGCAGCGGTTGGACAGGATTGTACACACACCCACATCCCCCACCAGCAAGTTTTAGGCAGGAGAAACTATCTGCCGTGCTTGTGCTACACACATATGCAACATGTTTGACTACCTGGTTACGTAACTACACTGAGTATGGTGGGAAGAAACTGCACAGGTAGTTAGGCTAAATAATTATCCAGTTATTTAAAAGAAAACAACATTTGATTGTTGCTAATCACTTTGCGCCATGTTTATTCAGAGCCTTCGATGAAGCTAGTCCTATCAGTATCCATGCTATTTTGGTCTCATCCATTTACACCACAATATTTTTGAGCCGTTTGGCTCACTTGTATACGCTACAAGCTACATATTCACACAAAGGGCCTTGTCCTTTGCAAACAGAACGAGCATGGTCACGTATTACGCCTTTTTAACCTAAAGGAAAGCTTGGGGGACAGCCATTCCCTTGTTCATTCCTCTTGGCAATGCCTTGACCAGAGTCGACCTGCCTGGTTTGAATTTAAACAAAAGCTTAGCAGTTAACTGGTCTCTGGTGCATTCTCCATGACAATGCCTCCCTCACTCAGTCCACTTGCTAAACAATCAGCACTCTCTTCTCATGTCCCATTACATTGTTGATCCTGTGAGATTTGGTATTCTAGCAAACCTGTCCTGATGAGTGCAGGACGCAAAGCTTCAACAGCACGTCTTTTTTCAGCAATACTCAAGCTCTGTACTGCCAAGCGACTATATATACTCTCAGCGAAAGAGAAATAAAGTATCAGCAACAGCGGGGGCAGGATGTTGCAGGAAATCTCGCAGTGTGTGTCAGTAAAGATTCCTGTCAGCTTGAAGCTAAGTTACTGGAAGTGTGAGGGCAGTGGGGCACCTGGGATCTCAGTGAACAAGCAGACTATTAATCTATTTCCTTAACCAGTGAGAGTTAAAGATTAGGTAACAGGGGAACAGAAAAGAGAGTGAATGAGAATCAAATCTGGAAAAGGAATGAAAAATGAAAGTAAAAGGGGAAACGAAAGACTGATGAATAGAGAGTGTAAAATGGACCAAAAGGGAAAAATAAATTTCAGAACGACTTCAGCATTTTCAAAAGGCGTTTGATAAAATGCTACATGTTGGACTTCTGGCAAAATTGAAGCTCAGGTGATGAAGTTGACAATAGCAGCATGGATACAATAGATACACCTGGTCGCGGCCAGACGGGTCCATCCGTTCCAGGATAGGCTTCCTGTTTGTGTCCCGTGCGTTCGCTGTCAGATCCACCGACGTCAAGCCAGTGTTCTTCTCTGACCACTGCCTCCTACTGGCTGACTGTCACTTAGAGGAAGACCAGAGGGTTGGCCAGGGGACATGGAAGCTGAACATGCAAATGCTGACCCCAAAGAACATTGAGGAGCTCAAGAGGGATTACAAAGGTTGGAGAACCGTGAAACCCCTCTTTGAGTCCCTGACACACTGGTGGGAAGCGACCAAAGGAAATATCAAGAAGTTTTTCATCCTCAAAGGTGTCCAGAAAGCTAGAAAGGAACAGAGGGAAATGTCCCAAATCCAGAAAAACATGCAGAACCTGCTGCGGCTGCAGTCGATGGGGGGTCGATGTCAAGGAGCAACTCCAAGAGGTGAAGAGCCAGCAAGCCTCGCTCTTTCCCTCGGAGGCCTCCAAGATCATCTTCCGTTCCAGAGTCCGCTCCGTGGAGCAGGATGAGACGTGCTCATGTTTCTTCTTCCAAAAGGTACACAGAGAGAGCTCTGTGATCAGCAGCCTGAAGGAAGAAGACGGCTCAGTAAAGTCATCGCAGTCCGACATTTTGAGGATCAGCAAATCCTTTTATGCTGGATTGTATGACGTGAAGCCCACAGACAGCATGGCCTCCCAGTCCTTTATCACGGAGGTCTTAGATGACAGTACACGGGAGAGCCTGGACAAACCGCTAACTCCTGACGAACTGACTAAGGCCCTTGAGTCCTTCGAGAAGAGTAAAACTCCCGGAAGCGACGGCTTGCCGGCGGAGTTGTATTCGGCTCTGTGGGACTGGATGGGCCCAGACCTGCTGGAAGTGTACGAGAGTATGCTCCTGGCTGGCAGCATGTCAGAATCCATGAGGAAAAGCATCGTCGCCCACATCTACAAGCACAAGGGGCCAAGGCAGATGCAGGGATATAGATAAAGAGGTGAGTGGGCCTCACTGGATTGCCTCTTCGAAAAAGCCAGCGTAGAATTAATGTGCTGAAACTCTTTCGAGTTATCAACAGTCACAGATTGCAACTCTTTCGAGTACAATCACAGTTCTTGGTTTCCGGGAGTGGGACATGAACCCACAACCCTCTGATTCAGAGGCGAGGGTGCTATGAACTGAGCCACAGCAGCTCACCCTGTGCTCTACTGGACATGGTTACATGCAGGAATGCGACTCAACAATTTAAATTGCTGCCTTTCAGGTCTGGGGTGTGAATTGCATTAACAATCATCAGGTCATTAAAAGGGTACTTACACTCTGAGCCCTAACTTTTGGCGGTGAGTTTAGTGGGCAACCAACATGCCAATTTAGCAAGTTCTTAAAGATAACAGGGGGGGCCAAGGGCAAGATGCCGTTTACAGGAGGCAAAATGGCAGAACAGCTTAAATCTATTAGTAAGTTATAGAGATTGAACTCAAGATTTCTCTCTTCACCCCCTCAACCGAATTGCACAGTAATAATGGTGTGGACAGGAACTCACTGATATTTTTCCAGCCAGATTTGGCAAATTGTTTCCATTCTTTAGCTGTCAAGTTAAGAGTGAAAGGAAGTTTCCAACAATATAGCAGTGACTACACTTTGCAAGTACTTCATTGGCTGTAAAGCACTTTGAGGCATCCAGTGGTTGTGAAAAGCTCTAAATATAAATGCAAATTTCTCTTTTTCTTTTAAGCTGATGTTGAGCCTGACCGATAAATACAGGAAAGGCCAACAGCCCCTCATCCTGCAAAAATGAAGCTCATTCACAAACAGAGGTGGAGTTAAAATAAAGTTGCTGTGTGACTTTCTGACCTGTGGCTACTTTGATGATCAGCTGCACAGTGAACCTGCTTTGGTCACAGTGACCTATTCTGCAAAGTCTGAAAACGACACCTGTCAGGCAATTGTACTGCACCCCATCAGCAAGGGTTAGAAAGGCAGCAGTCAGTAAGGCCGCAAGTTCCATACCTCGAGTCCTGGGCTCCCTCACTGTACGCATTGTTAAGGGAAGTGATTTTTTACAAGGTCCTTCATTCAATACTCAGTACAGTATACTCAGGACGAAATATACACATCTCAAAACCATATTAAGGAACAATGGGGGAAATAACAAGGCATTAGCTCCACATGGAGAAACAACGCCCCTTCCAGACCAGCGCTGCAAGCTTTACCTATCAGGATGCTCAGCCTTTGCTCGGAGCCCCACATCTTTGTTGAAAATTTCCTTTATAATTCAAGCAAACAATCTGATAACTGGGTGCAGAGATCAATTAACTTCCTAGTTCCAAAACTCAGCCCAAGATCATTTTAAATATAAATATCAGCTTCCTCCCTTGAAATGTGGTCCCTTATCCACTTTCAATTTGGTTAATCGAATAATAAAATCATTTGAAAGTTCCAGCCAGGCTGAATAATATTTCACTGCCACCTGCACATATTCTACAGTATCTAAGCTGTAAACACAATACTTACCACAATGATAACGACATAAATATTTAAAAGCCATGTCCAGAAAACGCACATTACACAAAGCAGCATGACACAAACTACAACCATCAGGTTTGGGATCAGCACAGTCATCATACAGTCCAGCATTTCTTTAAATCTCGAGTTGGATTTCTGTATGTACTGTAAGATCACAATTTGATATCAGTGAGCAAAGGGTTAAAAAAGGTCAACACCTACAACAGTGATGTCCAGCCAAATGCCAGTTTGGTTCAGTTTGCTGTACTCTGGCTATAGTCACCAGGTTTCACAAAGAGTTCATCTAAGCTGATAATCCAGTGCAGGCCTGAAGGCCGAGTGCTACATCGCCAGAGGTTCCACTAAAACCTCAACTGCTAAAAACGGGTGGGTATGGGTCAGGAGAGAGGATATTAGGTTAAAAATCTGAAACACAAACCCAACCTGCCACTTCCCCGCCCACATCCAGTTTTAGCAAAGGTGAACGAAAGGCAGGCAACAGAACTGTTTCTCAGGAGACGGTTCACTCATTTAAATCCTCCGAGGAGGCTTTGTGCTTTCATTTGAACAGTGCTTCTGTTTCCAAGCTCCCAGGGCCGGGTGTCCCAGGCCTCAGGAAGCCTGGCAGATAAAAGGAGGTGAGAAAGTTGGAATCCAGAAGGTAAGTTCCTTTACAGAACTGCTTGCAGACCAAGAGCAGGAATGCTTCCTGCAGGTCCAGCAACCAAATCTGTAAACCCACCCCCCACCCCCTCCAGCCCTAATTCAACAATCTCCTTCCTACACCCCAAAAACGTCCCCCCCTCCACCACCCCATTACCCACAAACCCAATGGTCGCTGGCCCTCAGCAACTCCAACTTTCACCTCAACCTCAAATTCACCTCCAATCCCCGAACATCCCCTTCCCCCATAAACACCTCGTCCCCCTTCCACCATGCACCTTCTCCCCGCACCCCATCACCCCTCCAAAAAAAACTGATCCTGGGCTGCACCCTTTTCTGAAGGCTTCCCCACCCAAGACACAGGCAAGCTCATCAATCTAGCCGCTTCCTCACAAAGAAAGCCCTTTTGTTTTTGCATTTAGGACGGTCAGACTTCTGGTTCCCTCTATAACTCCTCTCCCCCGTGCCCAGTAAATCAAGGCCCAAAAGGTCTGGTCCAGTCATTCATGTTAAAGATCCCATGACAACATTGACAGAGCAAGGGCACTTCCTGGTGTCCTGGCAAACAATCCTCTTTCAACCAGCACTAACAAAAATATATATATTGACACTGTGTTTTCAGATGTTTTCGACAAGGGGCATCTCATATCTTTGTGGATACTACGCTAACAGAGTGAAGATTCTGTGATCCATTATCTATTAATGAAAGGCCAACAGACATTCAAAACGTTCTAAGCTCAGTGAGGGAATCTGATAACATTTTTTTTTTAAAACACAAGAGCAAAGCTCAGCTCCATCAATATTTAAGCCCTTCAACTGAATATATTCCCAGGCAAAGACAAATCAATACACTCAGTGTCGATGCGCTGAAACCTAGGAGACAGCTGAGTGGAATGAAACAACTGAGGGAGCTTTGGCTTGAAGGGAAACAGTTTTAGGTGGGAACCGCCAAGCTTACTATTGATTTTAAACCTTGTGGAAAGCATATGACCTAGTTAATAGCAGAAAACAGGTTCACCAAATACAAGTATGTGATTCATGTAATAACATTGCTTTTCTCACCATATACACGGTTTCTCTTCCTGAGTCATGTTTGCATAGGTGGTTGATTGTTCAATAATTTGATCAATTTACATGTTGACAATTCACGTGAGTTCATTAGTTTATATGGTTTCACTGCTTAATTTATAACAATTAAAATATGAAGTAGAAATAATGAACTTTCATTGACAGAAAGCCTCTCACATCTTCATGTCACCTCAAATGCCAATGAAATACGTTTGATGTGGTCACTGTTGTACTGTAGGCAAACACAGCCATGGCAGTCAATCTGCACCAAGCAGAATTTCACAAAATGTAATGATAATAGGCAGATGATCAATTCTAGGTTCTCTGTGAGGCACAGGGTACAAACGCAAAGTTATAATGAACCTTCATAAAACTCTTCCTTGGTCTCAACTGGAGTAGTGTTCCCAACTCTGGGCACTGCACTTCAGGAATAATGTGAGGTTTGAGAGTGCACATGAACTAGGTCACTAATGAAAGAGAGCTTGGAAATAACTATTATTGTAGTCCTGTCTTTTGAGATAAAGGTCAGCCAAAGCATAACTGAATGGTTTGAGGAGCTGAGTGCCTTTCCTCTATGTGATGACTGTATTTTCTTTTTGTGTCATAGTCCCTTAAAGACCAAGGTGAAATGGGGAGTATACCGAAAAACAGGGCAAATTGTTTTCCTGATTATGATAATTAGGTTCCAAGAAATGCTCATTTGACCCAAGGTTGCCATGGAAATGAAAAGCTAAAAGGCAAAGGATAAATAAAAAGCTAATTGTAGTGGTGTTGGTACAAACTTCAGCTTGTGTTTTGGTTTGGCACTTCAGAACACACCCAGAATTTGAGGGGGGAAACAAGCAAGGATCTCTCCAATTCAATCAGTTTTCTGTTTGGCAGTTCAGAACAGATCCAAAAGAACTGAAGAAAGGAAGAGCAAGGAATTGTGGATTGGACAGACCCATTGCTGCCGTTTCGATGTTGCTCGAGCCCACTAGACTGTTTAAAGGGGTTGGAAAGGGGGGTCTCTTGGGGTCCTGTGCCATTAAGACTGTTGTGACCCAAATGAGAGGGGCTTTGTAGTTGAGCACCTTGTCGGTGTTAGCCATTTCTGGTGACTTCTGATAGAATACAGCTGTGGATGAATGCAACACAAAGGCTGAAATGATTGCGTGGGAACTGCCAGATCCTATATAATGAAGGCACAGTTGTAAAGACTAAGATTGCACATGGTACCACATTTACATGCAAAGTAACACAAGTGTTTGTAACTTAGTGAAGCGTATTTTTGTCATATCAGCTATTGGAAGTGAAATTTACTTCATTTTTAAATATCCTTCACTTGCTAATTTATGTTTGAATTATGTTGATTTTAGTTGGCTTGTCACAGTAAAAGCTTTAAAAGGTGAAATCTTGTCCCGTGGTTTTCTTTCCATTGACGTGAAGGGGATTCCTTTTTTAAAAATATTTATTAGTCTCTACGGGAGTCATAACATCTTCTTCCTATGTTCCTAACATCATAGGAATAGTGTCATTATCAAATTCCTGTATATTAAGTGTTTGCACACTATTACAGCAACAATTTCAAGCTGAGCATTTTGGAAGGAGTACTTCAGAGGCACAACTTAAGGAAAAAATACTGTCAGTTAAAAAAAAAATCAGATGGCCAAATCAGGTGGGGGGTGATCTGCAAGAGTGAGCACAACAGTGTAGTAAAGACAGCAAAATATCTCCAGGTTATATGAATATTTCTTACAGGTGTCAACTGTAAAGGATAAAAGCAACTCACCAATTTCTGTAGCATACAGAGCATCCTAAAGGATTTCATAGTCCGTGACCCCCGATAAATTGGGGTGGGGCCGGCTTAGGGTTAACTTGGATATGGATCAACAGATACAGATCAAAGGGTGAACAGCATATGCCTTAAGGAGGAGACAACCAGGGAGGAAACCAGCAACTCTAAAGGAACATTCAGTTAGCTCTGGGGTGAGGGTGGCAGGGTCAGAAATAGTCAAAATACACCCATATTGAAAAAGACCTGCAACACCAATCCAGGCAACAATAGGTCACAAACAGGTCAGTTACAAGTAAAATGATGCCCTTTATTCAGAGGGACAAGCTGGGGGGATACTTGGGGAAGCAGTCAGTGGGGACCTGGAAGGGGAACATCCTGCTTGGGAAATCTCCCTAGCTTCTGTAACTGGATATGAAACTAGTTGAAATAAGGAACAGAACATTTAAGAGTTAATAGATCAAACAGGAAGAGGAAGACAGGAGAGTCCCATGGGGTTTTGTGCTTCCAATCCTATTGTTTTCAACCTGCAGAACTGGCCTAGAAACCAAAACAAATAAGAAGCTGGTCAGAATTTGCTGTTGCCACAAAAATTAATAAAGAATAAAGCAATTTAGATAGTGAGGTAATTGATGAAAGATACAAGTGAATTAGATCAGTTATGGAACTGGGAAGGCACACGGCAACACCATTTATATCGCATTTTTAACACAAAAACATCTCAAGCCACTTCAAAGAAGTGTCATCAAAGAAAATTTGACACTGAGCCACAAAGATCTTACAGCAGATGCTCAAAAGCTTGGTCAAAGAGGTAGGTTTTAGACAGCATCTTAAGAGTAGGAAAGACAGGTGGAGGCAGAGAGAATCCAGGAGGGAATTCCAGAGTTAAGCAATTCCGCAACTGAAGGCATGGAGCAATTAATATGGGGGCTGCTCAAGATGTCAGGGCTAGGAGAGCGCTGATGTCTCAGGTTGTAGGCTGGAGGAGATTAGACAGAGGGAGGGTGAAGCCATGCAGGGATCTGAAAACAAGGATGGGAAATCAAGTCATTGCTTAACTGGAAACCAGTGTAGGGCAGCAAACACAGAGGTGGTGGCCGAATAGGGCTTAGTGCAAGCTAGGACACGGGCAGCAGAGTTTTGGATAACCTCAAGTTTCCAAAGGTAAAAGTAGGAGGTCGACTAGGAATGCATTAGCAGCATTCAAGTCTAGCGATAAAACAATAGCATGAATGAAGTTTCAGCAGCAAATGAACTGAGGCAGGACAGAATCGCACAACCTTACAGAGGTGGAATCAGGCAGTTTTAGTGACAATGTGGATGTGCGGTCGGAAGTTCATCTCGGGGTCAAAAATGACTCCAATTGCAAATAATCTGGTTTCGCCTCAGTCAGTTGCCAGGGAGAGGAACGGAATCAGTGGATAGTGAACTGAGCTGGTGCTGAGGACCTGGAGGCAATGACTTGAGTCTAACTCTAACCTAACATCTAGAGGAAATTTCTGCACTCAATGTTGGACAAGCAGTCTGACAATTTCAAATCAGCAGATATTGATAAATGGATAGTTGAGAAGTCAATAATATAAGTAACAAACTGGATTAACGCAGACAGACCTTGAAGTACTACAGGCATCACTTTAACGTACAGACAACGTCAATGTGCCTGATAGGATGGTAAATACAAATTCAATAATAGCCTTCCAAAGCAATTTGGATAAATGCTTGAAGGAGAAAGAATTGCAGAGGTATGGGGAGAGAGTGGGACTAACTGTGTTGCGCTTGGAATGAGCCTCTGCAGGCAATATATAAAACATGCATCATTCTATATTTATCCATCTATAAATATAGATGAGGAAGCCAATGCGCTAACTGTGCCACTGGGCAGACCCCATATAGACTGGTTGCCGCTTAATAAGAGCGCTACGCAGTTGAAAAACAGCCACTAGAAACTATACTCAGAAAAGCAAGACAAGTCCTGAAATGCTAACAGGGTGAGCTAAGAGATTGGGTAAACTTGAGCTCTGGAAGGATGAGGTGGGGTGTGGGCCAGGGCAGAGGGAAACCTTTCCCCAAATCTATAAAACCTAAAAACTGCACAGATAAAATAAACCCTGAATATCAGAGTAAGCTGAGAAGGAGAGCGAGAGAACATGGAAATGTTCACTGATCTATCCCCATTGTCTGGGAAATAGCATATCCCAGGATATCAGTCATGCCCCTTTGTCAAATGTTTCTCCAGGGACTCGATCAAGTTTTCACATTGTTGGGTAGATGCCAGTGTTGTAGCTATACTGAAACAGCTTGGTTAAAGGCATGGTTAGTTCTGGGACACAGGTTTTCAGTACTGCAGCCAGGATGCTGTCAGGGCCCAGAGTCTTTGTTGTATCCAGTGCCCTCAGCCATTTTTGATATCATGTGGAATGAATCAAATTGTCTGAAGATTGGCATCAGTAATACAGGGGACCTTGGGAGGAGGCTGAAATGGATTATCCACTTGGCAGTTCCAGCTGAAGATTTTTCTAAATTCTCCAGCCTTGTCTTTTGCACTGAGGTGCTGCCTCTACCATCAATGAGGATCACCTCACTCCCAAGACTTAATGGGCACTTGGATAAATGAAGTTGTTGAAATTACACACAAAGCACTACAGGAATAAAAGAGCAACACCAGATATATCTAGTTTGAGTGCTTTTTTGTATCTGAGCTACTTTACTGCCTATGAGCATATTCGAATCTGCAAGTTTCAATGTGTTCAGGCATTTGGGCCTGTGATCTATGTAGGATTGGACACAGACAGACACACAGACAGACACACAGACAGACACACAGACAGACACACAGACAGACACACAGACAGACACACAGACAGACACACAGACAGACACACAGACAGACACACAGACAGACACACAGACAGACACACAGACAGACACACAGACAGACACACAGACAGACACACTGACGCCCCCTGAGAAATACAGTCACACTCGAATGGAAATCGCAAGTTCAAACAAATCCCACAAAGCACTGAGCTTGCTAGTCAGTGCTCCTTGCTTTGTGAATATAACTATTTATAGACTCAGTAACTTCCCGCCAGCATTCATACGCATCACTGTCTCCTCTCACCTTGTTCAATATGGTTCTCTCAGTTCAACATCTCGTTTAGTGACACTCATACTGCAGGAAATTGTGGTGACAAGTGAAGGAACTATCCAAACATTTGCCACTGTCTGGACAGTCAAACGACATGTTCAGAATCACAGCAGAGTAAGCTGGGCCCATGGAGAAGTAGGAACAATTTCGGTGCCAAAGCGATGAAGCCAGTGCTTTCGCTTGCATTCATCCTGTTTAACTTAAATTAGGTGGAAGTACGATCACAGCGCCATGTTCACCTATGAAAACCAGCATCTCCATTAACCTACCCAAGCAGATGCAACTGCTCGTGCAATGCTAGCCTCACAGGAAACAGCTTCTAAAGCTAGGAGTCCATTTCCATCTCCCAATTTTCCAAATGAAATGACATTTTCTTGGATAGCTTGGCAGGGCCGAACCCAAAGTCAAAACACCGCAAGTACAGTGAAGGCTGAAAATTCATAGGAGCTGTCCAATCAGCACCAGCTCAAAGATGCAGGTCAGTTTTAAAGGTCTTCAGAAATCTGCCACACTCAATCAAGTCTCTCTCCCCCCACCGCCACCCCCACAACAAACTGCCAGTTTATATTCAAAGTGGCCTCTCAACTCACCAAAATCCATAGCACCGATATAAATGCTGCACTGAGTCAAAGACAGAATTGTATGAAATGCCACTGTTACTGTACCAAAAGCAACATTCAATAAAGCTCCAGTAATCAGGCTGCATTTTCTTACAAACCAACTGGGATGACGACAGCTAGTAATACACAGAGAAAAAGATACTGCAGCCCCATTTTAATCAACACCTATAAAACTTCAGTTTCCTCATTTCAGGGACTAAGCAATAGGCTTGTTAATTCACTCACAGGCAGATTTCATATTGCAGTTCAGAATAACCACCTTTTGAGAGTCTGTCACTTTCAGGTTGGCAAACATGAAGCAGCAAAACTCCTCCACATATCCAGCTAACACAAGCTGAAGAACAGCTGCTTTGGAGTGTGATCTATGTAGGACACTGTACCCATGATATCAGGTTGTGAAACACTGAAGCGCAAGCAATTCATGCGCAGTCTAGGCAGGAGTGACACTGTCTCACAGCAGTGAATTAAAATCAGTTTTGTACCATCACAGGCGTGGATGTTCTTTTATTGCAGAGCTTTTCTTAGTGCTGCTTCCTCCATATTTCCACCATTTCACACCCAATTGGGTTCAAAGTCTGAATGTGTAACACAGCTTCTGTTAAGTGATTAATGCTGTCACAAAGAGAGAGCAAACCAGTTCATTCCAACAACTCCAACACACTGAGCTCCTGATTTCAGCCAAAAGTCAATTTAAATAGATTCACAATAAATTATCTTTAAACATGCAGGGGGGCTGGAATCTCAGCCAGCACAATGACAGAGGCACAACATTTTCTGCAGTCCCCAGATTTGGGAGGGCACGACCCACCTGCTATAAAGGTGGATAGGAGCCTCAACCATATCATCTTTAGCAATGAAGCACCTCTTCCCTCGCACACCAGTCCTGCAATAGCTTGCAGACATTGACTGCAAGGGTTCACCAGAGTGAGTAACTGCTGTGTGGGTGAGATAACCGAGGGCAATCAGCATCTATGGATCAGTATACCAGCAAGAAGTGAACACCTCGAGCGAAGGAGAAAGAGCAGAAAACTTCCAAATCAAAAGTGTCACCTTCACTTCAGCAAACATGCCTAGAGAAAGTGGATGTGGGGGAGGGGGAAAGGGGGATCTTCCAATTCTGGATTACAATGATGGTGTGGTCAGTCTGACTGAATCCAAACGGCTGAATGGTGACAGCTCAAGAGACCAATGGTTTCTGCCTCTTCTGCCTTTTCCCCAGAATGACTGCACCTGCAGATTGAATTATTCAGAACAGGAGTGAGCCAAAAACAAATCAATACATTTACTCCAGATTGGATAGGAAAGGAACTTCCAAGCTGATGTTAAAATTACACTGCATTGCAATTTTAAAAGGCTGAAATGATAACAAATCCATAGTGTCTCTCAGTTGAAATCAAACAGTCTGTCCTAAAAAGTTCACTTTGAATTCTTGGAGATATCAGTGACTTATTTTTAACTGGACAGTTGTTTTGAAGTTCTCCCATTAATTAATCATCTGCCCATTCTGAATTACCAAAAAAAAAACACTCAGAACACAAATATAAGCTTTGATCCAAAGCATTACCTAGCACACTTCCCTTTGGACACAGGACAATCCAGGAAAGGAATGCTTCTAATTACTCATCATTTAAGGATGCCCACTGGAGTACTATAAGCACATTAGGCAAAAATTGTACCCTATGAACCGGAGTGTACTTTGACCTGCTCAATAACTAGATAAATGTGGTGAAACACAGGGGTCAGACAGAGAACCCTTACACTATATTCAGCTTACTGAAACATATCACATGCTGCCATTTGATAATATATATTTATCTGTATCAGTCCAAGGCATATAAACCGACAGGGATTAAACTGGACCTCAAGTGCACTGGAGTAAACCAAGTATTTTTAAATTAATTCAAACTTTTACTATGCTCCTTTAAATGTCAAAACTACACTAACCAATGAAACAAAGGGTTCACCTAAGACAGTGAAACCTGAACTGAGGCCTTTGATTTAGTTAGTGCAGAGTTCCTGCTGCTTATAAACTGATTGTATAATGTTAGCCACAAATGTACCATTCAACTTGTTTTGAAGACACAGAGAAACAACAAGCATTACATAAATATATCCATCCACATCAGATTAACAGCCACTCAATGGAAGATAAATGCATTGTTTGTCTATGCTGTAAATCTCCAAGATATCTCGATGCCAATATGTAAATGAACAAATCGAATAACTAGAGATAAATTCCATCAAGTTATACTTTTATACCTTTGACTAAAAAAAATGACAATTCTAACACCCAATAACCTTCCCCCACCCCACCCCTGCCCACCCTTACCTCACAGAACCTAATTTACAACGTTATGGACATTGCAAGCAGCAGATTAGAGAATATTAAAAAATCTAACAAAGACAAAATGATTCATTATCACTGTGTACTCTCCAAGTTAGAAATAGGTTGATTGTACAGGACCAGATGTTGTATATCCACTGGGGTCAGTCAGTCAGGTACTGGTTGGAAAAACTTACACAACTTCAGTCAGATACTGCCAGGTTTAGTTTCTGTCCAAACACTCTTGCTGCTCAACTAAATCTAAACAATTCTTCATCGTAGTCATATTCTCCTAGTCTTAAAATTTAAGCCAAAGAAAGACCCTTCCCCCACATCAAATTCACCACCATGAAATCCATCTCCACTACTTGACTTGTACTTTGACAAGCTTCAATCCAACTCCTTACTACATAACTACATTTCTTTGATCTACGACTGGTCAATATCAACAGCCCCAACTCCTCAAACATTGCCACACTCATCTCAAAAGCTGCTGTTATCATCCCCTCTTCAAAACAGCCTCACCTCTCCATCCTCTTGACCTATTAACATTCCCCATTCCTTCTTAAGGTCCTTAAATGCATTCTCATCCCCCATCCAAACCTCACCTCTTCATTATTCCTGTTCAAATCAGAGTCACAGAATTGTTACGGTGTCAGCGGCCATTCAGCCCATCGTGTCTGCACCAGCTGTCTGAGCATTTTAACTTAGTGCCAATCTCCTGCCTTTCCCCCATAACCCTGCACATTATTTAAATAGAAACAATCTTCCAATGCCCTCTTGAATACCTCAGTTGAACCTGCCTCCACCACACTTCCAGGCAGTGCATTCCAAACCCTAACTACTCACTGTGTGAAAAAGTTTTTTCTCACCTTGCATTTGCTCCTTTTGCAAAACACTTCAAAACTGTGCCCTCTGGTTCTCGATCCATTTACGAGTGAGAACAGTTTCTCCCTATCTACTCTGTCCAGGCCCCACATGATTTTGAAAACTTCCACCAAGTCTTCTCTTAGCCGTCTCCTCTCCAAGGAAAACAGTCCCAACTTCTCCAATCTTTCCTCATAATTGAAGTGTCTCAACCCTAGAACCACTCTCATAAACCTCTTCTGCACTTTTTCCAATGGGTTCACATCCTTCCTATGGTGTGGTGCCCAGAACTGTACACAACACTCCAGCTCAGGTCTAACCAGTGTTCATCTAAGAATTCATGCTTAGTGTTCATATTCATATTCAGTACCCTATATAAGTTCATAACTTTTCTGCTCTTGTACACTATGCTTCTATTAATGAAGCCTAGAATACTGTATGCTTTAGAAACACCTCTCTACCTGTCCTGTCACTTTTTTGTTTATTCATTCACAGGATGTGGGCTTCGCAGGCTGGGCCAGCATTTATTGCCCATCCCCAGTTGCCCTTGAGAAGGTGGTGGTGAGCTGCCTTCTTAACCGCTGCAGTCCATGTGGAGTAGGTACACCCACAGTGTTGTTAGAGAGGGGTTTCCAGGGTTTTGACCCAGCAAAAGTGAAGGAACAGCGATATATTTGCAAGTCGGGATGGTAAGTTACTTGGAGGGGAACCTCCAGGTGGTGGTGTTCCCATCTATCTGCTGCCCTTGTTCTTCTAGGTGGTAGTGATCGTAGGTTTGGGAGGTGCTGTCTAAGGAGCCTTGGTGAATTCCTGCTGTGCATCTTGTAGATGGTACACACTGCTACTACTGTGCGTTGGTGGTGGAGGGAGCGAATGTTTGTGGATGGGGTGCCAATCAAGCAGACTGATTTGTCCTGGACGGTGTCCAGCTTCTTCAGTGTTGTGGGAGCTGCACTTATCTAGGTAAGTGGAGAGTATTCCATCACACTCCTGACTTGTGCCTTGTAGATGGTGGACAGTCTTTGGGGGAGTCAGGAGGTGAATTACTCGTCGCACGATTCCTAGCCTCTGACTTGCTCTTGTAGCCACAGTATTTATAAGACTAGTCCAGTTTCTGGTCAATGGTAACCCCCAGGATGTTGATAGTAGGGAATTCAGTGATGGTAATGCCATTGAACATCAAGGGGCGATGGTTGGATTCTCTCTCGTTGGAGATGGTCATTGCCTGGCGCAAATGTTACTTGCCACTTGTCAGCCCAAGCCTGGATATTGCCCAGGTCTTGCTGCATTTGGACAGGGACTGCTTCAGTATCTGAGTCGTCGCGAATGGTGCTGAACATTGTGCAATCAGCGAACATCCCTACTTCTGACCTTACGATGGAAGGAAGGTCATTGATGTAGCAGCTGAAGATGGTTGGGCCTAGGTCACTACCCTGCGGAACTCCTGCAGTGATGTCTTGGAGCTGAGATGACTGACCTCCAACAACCACAGCCATCTTCCTTTGTGCTAGATATGACTCCAACCAGCAAAGAGTTTTCCCCGATTCCCATTGACTCCAGTTTTCCGAGGGCTCCTTGATGCCACACTCGGTCAAATGCTGCCTTGATGTCAAGGGCAGTCACTCTCACCTCACCTTGAGAGTTCAGCTCTTTTGTCCATAGTGACTTATGTACATATACACTCAGGTCTCTCCGCTCCTGCACATCCTTTAGAATAGTATCCTTTATTTTATACTGTCTCATCATGTTCTTTGTACCACAAGTGTATCACCTCACACTTCTCAGCATTGAACTTCATCTGCCACTTATCTGCCCACTCCACCAATGTGTTAATGTCCTTCTGAAGTTCTACACTGTCGTCCTCACAGTTTACAATTCTCCCAAGTTTTGTGTCATCTGCAAACTTTGACACTGTCCCCTGCATACCAAGATCTAGATCATTCATATATATCGGGAAAAGCAAGGGTCCCAATACCAACCCCTGGGGAACTCCACTATAAACCTTCTTCCAGCCCGAAAAATACCCATTAACCATTACTGTTTCCGACCCCTCAGCCAATTTTGTATCCATGTTCTACTGTCCCTTTTATTCCATGACCTATAACTTTCCTCAAGTCGAAACGCCTTGCTCACAATAACTTGCTCAAGCAGCCGATAAGGTAGGCACTCTTCCATCATTCAGCTTCTCTCTATTCACCAACCCACAGCGAATCCAATATGCCGAGACTCGAGATCTGACCCAGGCTTGTGCCAATGGTGCATAAGGAATCAACCAGGAAAAATTTTGTGACGTTATTAAAACTAACTGTGATCTACACTACACTCAGCACTGAGAATACAGCAATAGGGGTCAGCCATAGCACAGTTTGAGCATGCTTCCCTTCAAGTCAAAAGGCCACTTAAAGAGAGAGTTCTAAATTTCCAACAACTTTGTATGAAAACCTGGGGGCTGGATTTTCATCCTCGAGGCAGGTAACAGGATTCAGGAAATTTCCCGGCTCGGCCCGGCTGCCTTGGGAGAAAATGCCTGCAAAGGCAGGATTTCTGTCCGGGGTGGGAATGAAGAGGGGGGTGGTGTTGGGAGTCAGACCCACTTCCATTTGGATGAACTGCTTTAAAGGCCCATGTCAGTGCTCTTGGACTTCACCCCAATTGTAATAAAAACAATAAAGCAGAAAACAACCCTCTAGCCCACACACCGCCTCACACTCCCCATGCAGCCGCCATGCCAACTTACGCCCCTCCACCCATCCCCCATGGCCCCTCACCCTCCATGCCAAGTTATGCCCCTCTAAGCATTCCCATGGCAACCTATGCCCCTTCACCTACCCAAGGCCCCTTGTACCCTCCATGCCAATCTACAGCACTTCCGTGCCCATTCACCCAATACACACGCTGTACAGAACCAGAGAGCCCCGTGAAGTGTGAAAAAGCTTTAAAAGTCATTCATTCGTAACTTTCTTAAAAACAATTATTTTTACTACAGCCCTGTAAAAGTGTCAATCAACCAGACCTTTAAAGTATCAATAGTAGGAACTGCAAGCACTTGACACCTCTATCTTGTGTAAATAAACACTGAGCAATAGACTTAAGAGAAAAAGTTGTCAATCAAGTAATGTTTTCCCTTAGGCGCAACTGCTTCAACAGACTAACGGATGTCTGGGCTATCAGCTAAGCCTCATTATGCAGAAACTTTCCTCTGGTGGGGAGTCCAGAACAAAGAGGTACAATTTTAAAATAAGAGAGTTAGGCTGTTCAGAGGTGATGCCAGGAATCATGAGCTGGATTTTCAGATTCGGAAAGACTCTGTCAACCTTTAGAAATGGCAGCTGGGACCCAATTCCAGGAATGTTTTTCTCAACTAACCCATTTAGTCATCTGAAACACCTCATTTAGATCACTCCTACATCTTCAACATTCAAGAAATCATAAGCCTGATCTACACAACCTTTTAGTCCAAGTTCTGGTGAATCTGGCCTGGCCAATATACACTTCCTGAGGTGCAGTGCCAAGAAACCTAGGATGCAGTTACTACATTTATTATGTTTTTAAACTTGGAATCATATTTTCAATTTGCAAATTTAAATATTATATTAACCTTTTTCACTGTTCACCAGCTCAATGATTTCTGTACCTGGATCCTTCTCAGCTCATACACAGTTCTTAGCTTCTAACCATTTAGAAAATACTCTGTTCTATCTTTCTTAGATAGAAAATGAATAACCTCACAGCTTCCCACCTTGAATTTGATCCGCCACAGTTTTGTCCAGTTCCTTAATCTATTAATGGCCCTTTGCAATTCTGCTCCCAGCTACACTGTTTATTGTGCCACCAGCAAACTTGGATATATAGCTCTATGTTTTCATGTCACATCCAGACAATTGGAGTGCACAGATATAAACATCGAGTCAGGTTTTACAGTCGGTGGGGATGGAATTACCCACCGAAAATGACCGCAATAGACCAGTACAGAAATTCTGAATTTGTGGTTTGTGACTCAGGGCCGAGGCTGATATAGGCTGACTTTGGAAGCAAATCGGCAGCAGTTCTGAACCATCACGTAGTCTTGCTGCTTCAAGAGAGCCTATAAAACACTAACCCTAACTACAGCAATCGACACTGACATATTATCAGGTATGCATCGTAAAGGTAGCAGGCTTTCTGCATCCTCACCACGCACTAGTGTACGGAGTACAGACAATCAACATGGTGGCAACATACCAGTAAAGGACATTAAACATGGAGCCAGCACTGGCTGGTGTATCAATACTATCAGACATAAAATATCTCTATACTAACAGGGGCTTGAGAGAAGGAACAGAACTGCAAACCCAGACTTGTAGCTGAGACTACGTAAGGAGGTGCACTAATTTATAAAATAGCTACATTGGACTGGTCTTCACAGGATGAGGATAAAGTACGGGAAAATTAAAGATCAAGGGAAGGGACTACATAGATGAATTCAAGTTAAAATGGTAATGCAGAAATCAATGACATTAAAAATAGACACATCTCCAGAAACCCAATGGCTCCAACCTCGGCACATTAAAATAGGCAAGACATTGCTGATGAGTCAGTTAAAATCTTCCAAAACACTCTTGGCTCAGAAACTTGTCTCCATGGATTGTAAATCTGCCAATGTCACTCAGCAACAGTGACCACGAAAGTACCAGATTATTGTAAAAACCCATCTGGTTCACTCATTCCCTTTAGGGAAGAAAATCTGCCATCCTTACCCAGTCTGTACTACATGCAACTCCAGACCCACATAATGTGGTTGGACTCTTAGTTGCCCTCTGAAATGGCCACGCAAGCCATTCTGTTGTATCAAACTGCTACAGAAAAGTCAAAGAAGAATAAAACCAGATAGGCCATCTGGCACCAACCTAGGCACCAGAAATAACAAATGCACACCCTGGCCAATCAACCCTGGCCAATCAACCCCACTCACTCCGGGGGCTCGTGCCAAAATTGGAAGGTCTGTCCCACAGACGAATCAAGCAACAGCCTAACAAGGTTGCACTCTCAGAATCATACCTGAAAGTCAATGTTGCAGACTCCTCCATCACCATCCCCGGGCATGTACTGTTCCGCCAGCAGGACAGACCCAGCAGAGGCAGTGGCACAGTGGTGTAGTGTGTCCCTGGATGTCCGGCACAGTGGTGTAGTGTGTCCCTGGATGTCCGGCACAGTGGTGTAGTGTGTCCCTGGATGTCCGGCACAGTGGTGTAGTGTGTCCCTGGATGTCCGGCACAGTGGTATACAGTCAGGAGAGTGTGTCCCTGGGAGTCCTCAACATATACCCAGGAGCCCCATCAACCGTGGTTCAATGAGGAGTGCAAAGGACAAGGGTCAAGCCACAAGGACGACAAATCCAACTCAGCCAATTACTGCCCCATCAGTCTGCTCTCGATCATCAAAGTGATGGAAGGGATCGCCGACAGTGCTACAAAGTAGCACTTATTTAGCAATAACCTGCTCACTGACACTCAGTTTGGGTTCCACTAGGGCCAACAGACTCCAGGCCTCATTACAGCCTTGGCCCAAAAATGGACGAAAGAGCTGAATTCAGGAGGTGAGGTGAGAGCAACTACCATTGGCATCAAGGCAGCATCTGACTGAGTGTGGCACCGAGGAGCCCCCAAAATAGGTAAGTCAATTGGAATCAGGGGGAAACTCTTCACTGACTGGAGTCATACCTAGCACAAAAGATGACGACTATTGTCATTGGAGCTCAATCATCTTAACTCCAGAACATTGCTGCAGGAGTTCCTCAGGATAGTGTCCTAGGCCCAACCATCTTCAGCTGCTTCATCAATGACCTTCCCTCCATCATAAGGTCAGAAGTGGGGAGTTTGCTGAAGATTGCACAACTTTCAGTACCATTTACGACTCCTCTGATACAGAAGTAGTCAGTATCCAAATGCATCAAGACCTGGACAATATTCAAGTTTGGACTGAAATGACAAATAACAGGCGTGCTACACAGGCGCCAGACAATACAACTATAGAGAATCAAACCATCTCCCCATGACATTCATACCATTGCTGAAGGTCCACCATCAACATCCTGGAAGTTACAATTGACCAGAAAGTGGACTGGACTATAAATACCGTGGCTACAAGAACAAGTCGAAGGCTGGGAATTCTGCATTCCGCAGCAAGTAACTGACTCCTCAAAGTCCACCATCCATCTACAAGGCACGTGTCAGAAGCATGAAGGAATACTCTCCACCTGCCTGGATAAGCACAGCTCCAACAACAGTCAAGAAGCTCAGCACCATGCAAGTTAAAGCAACCTGCTAGATCAGCACCCCGTTAACTACCAGCAGAGTGATTTCAGTCTGTACTATCCACAAGATACACTGCAGCAACTCATCAAGGCTCCTTCAACAGCACCTTCCAAACCTGCAAGCTCTACCAGCTAGAAGGACAAGGGCAGCAGGTGCATGGAAACACCACCACCTTCAAGTTCCCCACCAAGCCACTCACCACAGTGTCACTGGTCAAAATCCTGGAACACTCTCTTCCTAACAGCACTGTGGGTGTAGCTTCTCCAGATGGACTGCAGTGGTTCAATGTGGCAGCTCACCACTACCTCAGAGGGCAATTAGGGATGGCAACACATGCTGGCCTTGCCAGTGACTCACACATCCCATGAACATAAAACAAAATTTAAAGATAAGAAAGATACATGCAAAAATGCAAGCCTATTAGTCCAATGTCAGTTTAAGGAAGTTACTAGAATCTGGTATTAGAGACAGAGTGACTGAGCATGTGGATAAATATAAACTGATCAGAGTGAACTAGCATGAACTTGGGTAAGTCAAACCAAATGAAATGAGTCAAAATTTTTAGGTAACAAACCTGGTATATCAGAGTGTGTCTATGGATGTTATTTATCTGGATTTCCAGAAGGCACTTGATAAGTTGCCACATAGCAGGCTTAAAAATGAGAACACTTGGAATTGAAGGCAATCCATTGGCTTACATTGGAAATTGGTTAGGAGCAATGCTCCCCTGTAACTCCCTGCGCTGTGCAAGCCCTTCTGTTGCACTGTGCAGTCCCTTTAAGATTGCTGCTCAGTCACTCCATCTTAAAGGGACCACTGCTTGTGCTCAGCCTGTTTGTCCCGAGTGACTCATTCCCGAGTACTGTGTGGGAGGCAGGAGACAGAGAGTAAGGAGATTCTCCATCTCAAGTTGACAGAATATATACAGAATATATAATGGTATACCCCAGGGATATGTACTGGGGCCTGAGGTTTTAAACATATTTGTAAATGACTGCGGGGTAATTTGTAAATGACAACTTTAGGCTGATTAATTGTTAGGCCAAGGTATTAACGGTTACAGGGCTGAGGAGGGCAGGTGGAGATAATAAACAGGTCAGCCATGATCGAATAGTTTCAGCAACTTAAAACTTGCATTTATATAGCACCTTTCATGACCAGACATATCAAAGCACTTTACAGCCAATGAAGTGCTTTTGAAGTGTAATCACTGTTGTAATATAGGAAACTTGGCAGCCAATTTGCACATAGCAAGTTGTGATTGAGGGATAAATATTGGCCAGGACACTGGGAAAAATTCTGCTGCTCTTTTTCAAAACAGTGCCATGGAATCTTTTATGTCCACCTTAGGAGACAGATGAGGCCTCGATTTAACAGCTTATCTAAAAGAAAACTTCACTCTCAGCAGAGCACTGGTATGTCAACATTGACTTTTTTTGTGCTCAGGTCCTGGAGTGGTAACCCAAAAAACTTGACTCAAAGGCAAGCCTGCTACCGACTGCGCCACAGTTACTACATGTGGGAATCCTTAAAGCAGTGATAACTGTCTGCAAATAATTAGAACATTCCATCCCTATTCACTCTTATGGTGTTCGTAAAAATTCAAGTCAGGAATACCACGACCACGTTACTGACTACGTCACCTCGAATAATGTTGGGATTTGCAAGAAAAGCCAAAATGGGCCAAATGGCCTCCTCCTGTGTGGGAATGACTATAAAATGAGGGATTTCAATCAAGGGTCAAGCATTCTAATCATCAGAACAAAAATAATTTTGCAATTGTATCAATTTACAATACAACTATTACAACCATCTCACGCAATAAATACCACCATTGTAAGCAGTCTGAAAGAAGCCATTATTCTGCAATTCTCTGCAAGCAGTCTGTTACTAATGCATGTGTGCTTTCTACACCAGGAGACGAATATGCATCAGCCCCATAAATAGCCACCAGAAGTCAAGTAAAGATTATGGTGCCTGGAACACAGTAACAGCAGAATTGATGGGGTAAAGCAACCGAGCACATGCACAGGAACTGCAAATCTGTATTAAAAAAGTAGTTTTAAATCATGAGTGTGTAAAGCCCATTAAGCGGCACATCCATACAGTATTAATTGAACTAAACAGTAGCTTCTATTTACTTTTACAAAGAAGGTGCAACACAATGTTACATTAACTCTGATGTATATACAAAACCTGCATGAACCACAAACTTATAGAGCCCCAGATTGTTGGCTGAATGGGGCACGAACTGTAGGAGACACACAAATTACCTACCAATATTCACTATAAGCCCACTGACTTCCACAGCTACCTTCACTACATGCTCTGCCACCAGGCTTCCCTTAAGAATCCTGTTCCATTCTCCAAGTTCCTCTGCCTCCGTCACATATGGTCTGATGATTCAACCTTCCATACTAGTGCTTCTGATGTCTTCCTTTTTCCTCAACCAAGGATTTCTCCCCACTGTGGTTAACAGCCCCAGACTCTGTCCATCCCATTTCCTGCGCTTCTGCTCTGACCCCTTCCCAAAATCATGATAGGGTTTCCTTTGTCCACACCTTGCACAACACCAGCCTCCATATTCAACTGATGATCCTCTGCCACCACCAAACACATTTCCCCTCCATATCCCTTTCACCATTCTGAAGGGGCCATTCCCTCCTCGACACCCTGGCCCCTCTCCTCAGTCCCCTCCAATACCCCCTCCCTTTCCCATGGCACTTTGCTATGCAAGCATTGCAAGGAGAGGCAATGCCTGCTCTGTAATCTCCTCCAATATGCCCCATAGCCCCAAACACTCCAAGCTGAAATACTGATTTGCTAGAACTTATTTCAATCTAGTCTACTGTATTTGCTGCTCACAATATGGTCTCCTCTGCACTGGGGGGGACCAAACCACCCAGGTTGGGTGACTTTAATTCTTCACTTTGCTCTCACTCTGGCCTTTCTGGAACACTGCAGGAGAGCGAGAACAATGAAGCTGGAGGAACAGCACCTCATCTTTCGACTGGACACTTCACAGCCTTCTGGACTCAACACAGAGTTTGACAATGTTGAATCATAGCCTTTGCTCCCCTTTTTGTTTCCCTTTTCTCTGCTGGATCAGTTTCGCTCTCACTCATTTCGCTTTTTCTTTTACTCTGTTTTGCTTTCAGATGGTAGTTGCCCATGATCCTGACATTCACACCTCCTCTCGGCACATCTTTTGTCTCTTTACTTGTCCCATTACAAATTTTTTTTTTGTAAAAATGTACTTTATTCAAAAAATATCTGGAAGAACATTACAAAACATTTCTAAATCGCCATCACAAAAAGTGCAATCAGATTCAATTTTGCCACGTGGATCATGAAGTGCTTTAATACAATCAATGAATATTACAATCATTTCAATATGGTCATAACAGACAATCAGACAATGATACTGGAGTTATCAACATACATCATGTTGCTCTCTGAGGTGCTTCAATACATTTATAATACAATTAGTATTCAATGCAGACATTCATTGTGAGCTGGACAGCCCGAGGGATGTAAACAGTTCCCAGTCTCTCGGTGCGCTGTGGCAGAAAGGTCTAAGACAGCGACCCTTCACCATTGCGCCTTTGTGGCGGCTGCCCCAAGCTTTAGTGCGTCCCTCAGCACGTAGTCCTGGACCTTGGAATGTGCCAGTCCGCAACACTCAGTCAGCTACAACTCTTTGTGCTGGAAGACCAACAAGTTTCGGGCAGACCAAAGAGCGTCTTTCACCGAGTTGATGATCCTCCAGCTGCAGTTGATGTTTGTCTCGGTGTGTGTCCCTGGGAACAGCCCATAGAGCACAGAGTCCTGTGTCACAGAACTGCTCGGGATGAACCTCGACAGAAACCACTGCATCTCTCTCCAGCCCTTCTTTGCAAAGGAACAATACACAAGGTGAACAATGGTCTCTTCCTCACCACAGCCACCTCGAGGGCAACGTGCAGAGGGGGTGAGACTCCTGGCGTGTAGGAAGGATCTGACGGGGAGGGCCTTTCTCACCACCAGCCAAACTACATCTTGGTGCTTGTTAGAAAGTTCTGGCGATGAGGCATTCTGCCAAATGACTTTGACAGTCTGCTCGGGGAACCATCCCACAGGATCCACCCTCTCCTTTTCCCTCAGGGCCTCTAAGACGTTATGTGCCAACCACTGCCTGATGGACTTGTGGTCAAAGCTGTTTCTCTGCATAAATGTTTCCACCAGGGAAAAGTAGTACGGCACGGTCCAACTACTTGGAGCGTTCCGCGGCAGCGTGGCCAGACCCATCCTTCACAACACCGGGGACAGGTAGAACCTCAGCACATAGTGACACTTGGTGTTTGCGTACTGAGGGTCTACGCACCGCTTGATGCAGCCACACACAAAGGTGGCCATCAGTATGAGGGCGACGTTGGGCACGTTTTTCCCCCCTTTATCTAGAGGCTTGTCCATCGCGTCCCTGCGGACACGATCCATTTTCGACCTCCCGATGAAGCAAAAGATGGCTCGGGTGATCGCCATCGCGCAGGAGTCTGGAATGGGCCAGACCTGCACCACATACCGCAACAGCGAGAGTGCCTCACACCTGATGACCAGGTTCTTACCCGCAATGGAGAGGGAGCGTCGCTCCCACATGCCCAGTTTCCTTTGCACCATAGACACTCGCTCCTTCCAGTTTCTAACGCATGCCCCGGTCCCTCCGAACCATATCCCCAGCTTGCCCCATTACCACTGCCTTTGGCCATGAACCCTTGCATCGTTTAATCTCTCGTGCCCTGTACCCTATCACAAACATCACTTCAGTTATTTTTCCCATCTTTTCAGTTACTAAAACCTATTATACTAACTTTTCCCTGTTCTGATAAAAGGTCACGCATCTGAAACATTAACTGTTTTTCCCTTTCCACAGATGCTGCCAGACCTGCTGAGTATTTCCAGCATTTTCTGTTTTCATTTTAGATTTGCAGCATCCATGGTATTTTGCTTTTACAAAAATCATAGGTCCCTGGATTACACTCCCTCACCCAGTAACTTTTCTACCCAGAACTCAAAACAAATGATGAATTGCACGGTACCTAACTATAACCCAATATGCACCTACAAGAGCAGAGTCAAGAGAGCAGATAATAAGCGAACTGATTTGTCATTTGGAAAACAAGAGATAAGAGTAAAGTGAGTGTGAATCAGCATTTTCCTGGTAAACACACATTTCCATAAACATAAAAGCATGAGATGTGCAGCATGAGCAACAGAGAATCACACAGAAGCAAGCAAGATGGACTCCAATCATTGCAACTGTTTAATTGGCCTCAAACAATCCTAATTCCATCTGTTTGGTGTAAATTCAACATTTCTGGATAAAAAGGCAACAGTTCACTCCGATCCAGCTCTGGGTGTCTTTTACAGTCAGCTTGGTAATAATGTTTGCTTTAACTTCACTTACCTGTTTCATTAACTACTTCAGTTAACACCCGTCCAACACTTGGTCAGAGTCGGAGTCCTCGGTTCACATTAATTAAGGTGAGATAACAGATCGTGGCGGAGTTGCAGCTGCTGAGGCTTGGCACACCTACCGCTCCAACTGGGGTGCTGGCACCCAGCTGCCAACACTGCACCTCGCCACTCTGGTGCCAGCTTTTAAACAACGCAAACAAAAAAGTGGAAAATATCTCAACACTAATTAATTTAAGCGTAACTTAATGACTTAAGAATACATGGTGGCGATAAGGTGCAAAAGCTGCCCAATTCGCAATAAGGCCGTACTTCCCCCCTCCCACCCAGGCAAGATCACTCGCCATTTAGGATTTTGAATTGTATACTGATGACAAGTTAGTTGCCAATGAGCTACAATGTGTGTGTGTGTGTGTGTGTGTGTGTGTGTGTGTGAGAGAGAGAGAGAGAGAGAGAGAGAGAGAGAGAGAGTGAGAGAGAGAGAGGATGGTGCAAGACATTGTGTGACATACCATATGGCAGATCTCCTGGTCGGAGTAGCTACAAGCAGCAGCAGCTGATAATTCTACAGCGTCCTTTATACACGGAAGGATCTTTCTTGGGGTTCTTTACAAGATAGGTAACAAAATAAAAATGCAACAAAAAGAGTGGAAGACACAAAAGCATGCTCAAAGCAAACTTTGTAAGGTAGCTTTTGAGAAAAGGAGGAAATTGTGACAGATCAAGGAGGGAGTAGTGATAGAATGGGGGTGGTTAAGGCAGGGGGGGGCATCCCTAGCAGGGGGCAGTAACAGTAAGAACTGCCAGTGATGGAAGTAAACTGTTGTTAGAGCAGGTGGTGCTTGCAGGCCACGTGCTTGGTGGAAAGGAGATTGTCCCTAGTAGGATGGGGAGTCCACATGGAGGCAAAGGAGAGAACAGAGGCTTTAACATCAATTCACTGGGACACAGAGGACTTGGATGTTGCGAGTACAGTGCTTTTGTAGACATGAGAATATGTGGCAGTGCGCTACAAATAGGCTGCAATTTGTGCATGGTGGAAACCAGCAAGGGGAGCATTCTTGAGTCGAACTTTGAAGCGATACAAGAGAGGACAGGGTTTCTGCAGGGGCGGGGAGAGTGGTGGAGCCCGTGACAGGTGATACTTCAGAGGTGAAGGAAGGTAGTCTTAGTATTGGATCACTCTTGGAAAAGAAACTGGGCTCAGAGAAATAATTGGAAATAATGGGAGAGTTGAGGGTGACTCTACAGAGGAGACTGAAAGGATGTAGGGATAGAGAACCATGTTAACTTTGCAAAACACAGGATGAGGAACTTAGTCAGGTGCTCAGATGCAGTAGGGGGGCAGAGGTGGGAGGGGGCAGGTAATTGTAAAGAATGGCAAAGAAATGGAGGAGAAACTACAGAGAAAGACACTGTGAAGGCAGAATCAAGAGGAGGGCTGTGGGGATTGGAGTGGGGAGGCATCTAGATACAGTAGTTTTAATTGTGAATACTCAAATCTACATGGTCCTAACATTTGATTTCCAAAATACAGGTGAGGGTATCCAATTTAGCATCTATTCTTTCCTCTTGTCTGATAAATCGAGTCAACCACTAATTATTCCCCTCTCTTGCCTCTTTCCCCCAGAAATAGCACATTTAATTGCAGCATCGTGCTTCACTCAGCGATGGGCCTACCACTCAAATAAAAGCAGAAAATGCTGGAAGTACTCAACAGCTCCAGCAGCATCAGTTCTGCAGAAAGCCAAGCGAGCTGAAACACAAACTGTTTCTCTCTCCGCAGATGCTGCCAGGCCTGCGGAATACTTCCAGCATTTTCTGTTCCTATTCCAGGTTTCCAACACTCAGAAAGCTTCTCTGCTTTGTCTCAAGAATCTCAGCCCCTCCAGACATATCACGGGTAACCAAGACACAACGTGCGTTCATATTCAACACCTCTCACATGGGATGCTTGCCATTTGATTTAAACGTACTGTTACATAAGCCTAAAATACAGTCTCGAGAGTGTCATTCCAAATTAATTCCTTGCTCCATTCTACACCACTCAATCTATTCATTCAGAAAGAGGATTTCAAGCTGACTGTAAATCTGAACCGAATCCAATTGAACAAGTCTAATAGTTTAATGCTCACATTAAGTTAAAATGTAAATAGTTTATAAAATGGGCATCTAACAGCCCATTAACTCATTAAAAAAGACAAAAGGCCAGAATTCTAATTGGAGAAAACCAGCCGTGTGGAAGTGTCTCGCAACAAATGGAGGCAGATAAATGCTAACGTGCAGTGAAACTCAAAGGGCAGAGGAACTCAACCAGTTCAGCTCCCAGGTGCTGTGCGCCATTCCTGAACACTTAGCCTGAAGGATCTGCCGCCAGATAAACATTTGTAACAAGAAAGGTGAACCAAAGAGCAAAGTCCCCAGAACCTAGGAACTAATTTTTAACCCACCACTTTGGAAAATTATAAGATGACCCCGCTCACTCATTTTTAAACTTTGCAAAATTATTTTCTACCCTTTTTAAAGAGATCACTACACCGTGCACCTGATCCAAGCAAGATAAGTTAACAACCTTTACCCAAATCTATAGCCTTTTTAAAAGGCAGTACAATCTGTAACTAGATACACAGCCATTAGAATTTAGGCTCATTTCTCATACTTCCTTACTTATTGAAGAAAATGCCCCTGTGGTCTACAGCTTAACCTTATGTTTCATAAATAGGGTGCAGCACACCACAGGTTAAACACTCCCCACCCTTTTACTGTAAATTTGTTACTGGGGTACGACACAGAATTCTATCATGTCTCATGTGACTTAAAATAACTCAGCCAATCACAAATTCAGAAATAAATTTTACAGTAGCAAGTAATGTAGGTGAGATAGCAAAGTGTGATACAACACTAGGTGTCTAGAGATGAGCAATTTGCATTTGTATCATAATTAGGCCACATTCGTGCACAGTTCTGGTCTCCATAAGATAAAAAGGATACAGAGACACTGCAGAAGGTGCAAAAAAGATTCACAGGGCTGATACCAGAGCTGAGAGGATACACTAATCCCCTCTGAGCCAGAAGGTTGTGGGTTGAAGTCCCACTCCAGGGCTTGAGCACAAAAATCAAGACTGACACCCCAATGCAATACTAACGGGGTGCTGCGCTGTCAGAGATGCCGTCTTTTGGATGAGATGTTAAACCTGTAAAAAGATTCCATGGCATTATTTCACAGGGGTATGTCAAAATGTTGTGCGCCCTTCAAACAGGACCTGAAAGCTACATAAATCCAATATTTTGTCTCAAAGTAAATACACTGAATTAAAGATGTGATCTCTATTTTGGGTGTGGGGTTTAAAACACAGAAAGCCAAGTGAAAACAAGGGAAACTATGACCAAAAGTATCATTTTTGGCATGACGGAACACAGTGGTGAATGCACAGATTTCATTTTAACAGATGTCTGAATTGAAATGTTGAAGGAACTGCAGAGCAAGGGTTGCTGTTGACATGCTTGGAAGCAGCTAGTGAGCTAGTTAATGTGGGGCAGCTGAATAAGCATCAAAATATGGTACAATGGACATGTTCTCTCCTCGTCACAGCAGCAAACAGCAGTCTCTCTCTCTACTGCTCTTGGAGCATTTCACACATTTAAAATAGGCAAAACCTTCTAAATGATTCACACCCCATCGGCTCCTTGTAACAAAATTCAAGAAATAAAAATGGGAATGGGTTAGAAGTGGATCAGAACATGGTCGTTTCAGGTCTGGCGTATTGACTCAACAGCCACCCCGACAAATGGGCTGATGATCTTCTGTCTACTGCAATATTCCTGCAGAGCTGAGAACACAGATAAGCCCCTGATCGAGCTCCATTTCCACAGCTTCATAATTGCTGCCTCAGGAACAATGCCAAGTGTCAACACTTCATCAGCACTTTATCTACAGAATTATGCAGATTCAGGCTAAAAGCTGTTTTAAAGCAGGCAATATTAAACAGAAAACAGTTTGTGGCTTCCTGTTGATTTTTTTTTCTGTACTTTTAGAAGAAAGACTAAATGTCAACATGCTGGGGAGCCCCTGAAAACCATAAACTCTTCTTTTAAATGTCTCTTTGGAAACGTTCTCACTGCTGAAGCGCACCCCACCCCCCTCCCCTCCTTCTCTATAGCTGAAGCAGCAACAGGCAACTGAAACTCGGGTGCGGTGCTCAAACGCTGCCAAGCCTCATCTCCTTTCCAGACACCCACAGGCTTCCCAGCAGGGCGCTGGATGTAAAATCAGCAACTGGAATCCTTCCGATTGTTGAGGCAACGGGGATAGTCGGTGAGGGTAACGCAACTGATGCGGTGGATACAGATTTCCAAAAGGAGTTTGATAAAGTGCCGCACAATAGGCTTGTCGCAAAGTTGAATACCATGGAATAAAAGGGACAGACAGTGGCAGCAATGGGTACAAAGTTGGCTGAATGACAGGAAACAATGGCGAACAGTTGCTTTCCAGGTCGGAGGAAAATAGTTAGCGGGATTCCCCAGGGGCCAGAACCAGGGCCTCTACTTCTCTTGTTCTAATCTTAATGGCCTGGACTTGGGTGGACCAGGCAGAGTTTCAAAACTTGCAGATGACATGAACCTTGGAGATTGTGATGAGCTTCAGGAGGACATGCTGGTGGAATGGGTGGACATGCGACATGTAAAAAATTATGCAGAGAAGTGTGAAGTGATACGTTGTGGTAGGAAGAGCAAGATGAAGCAGGCGATAAGAAATAAAGGTTACAATTCTAAAGGGGGTCTAGGAACAGAGACAGCTGAGGGTATGCGTGCACAAAATCATTGAAGATGGCAGAACAGGCTGAAAAATGGTTAAAAGGGCATACAGGATTGCTGGACTTCATAAATAGAGGCAAAGGATAGAGATAGGAGGCGAAAAGCAAGGAGGGCATGAGGAACCTCTACAAACACTGGTTTAGCCTCAACTGGAGCACTGTGTCCAAATTCTGGGCATTGCACTTCAGGAAGGATGTGAAGGCATTAAAGGAGGTGAAGAAAAGATTCACAAGAATAATTCTGTGTTCCGTGGATAGATTGGAGAAGCTGGGGCTGTTCTCCTTGGAGTAGTGAAAATTGAGAGGAGGCTTAACAGGTGTTTAAAATCATGAGGGGTTTGGACAGAGCAGATAGGGAGAAACTACTCCCATTGGTGGAAAAGGCCAGAACCAGAGGGCACCAATTTAAAGTAATTTGTAAAAAGAAGCAATGGCGACATGAGTAAAAACTTTTTTATGCAGCAAGTGGAAAGCACCGCCCAGTATGTGGTGGTGGCAGATTCATCGAAGCTTTCAAAAGGGAACTGGATAATTATCTGAAGAGAAAGAATGTGCAAGGCTACGGGGAAAAGCCAGGGCAGTGGGACTCAGCGAGCTGCTCTCGCAGAGGCTTAGCAGGGGCTCAATGGGTTAAATGACAACCTTTTATGCTGTAACCATTCTATGATTCTATTATTGTGAACAAATAATGAGGTAAACTAACACCAGCAGCAGAATCTAAAGATTTCGACAGTACGGGAGCAGAATTCCAGAGAGGTGGCTGTCCTTCATGGTTTTACAGAACATTGTTATTTCCTACAATGCAGTTTTGAGGAATTCACATGCATAACAAAAAGAAAATGAAAAGGTAAGTCACCTGAGCAACCTGCTGTATTGGCTTTGACCAATAGGAAGTTTCTCTCTCATAAAAGGCACACTGCACTGAACAGAGGCCGATTGAGTAAAGGAAGCTAACTCGAAACAAGGTCAAAGCTTGGGCAAAATGTAAAGGTGCAGCTGAGACCTACACAATTTCACCTGCTCCACATGGAAATATACGTGTTTAAACTCATCCTATTGGCCTTTTTCTTTGCAAAGTGATGAGATTTTGCAGATTAAACACACATTCTTTATGTACTGTCCCTTACACCAGCCAAAGCTGACATTCATCCTACACATATATTTGACAGTACAATTCTCCCTACCCAATCACAGACCAAACAAAGGGATCTGGAGAGAAAAAAAGATATCAGAACCTTTGATGTAAATCATCAGTTTATTTACATTAACTGCAGTCCACCTAATTATGTGACATCGCTACTCCAAACCAATTAGCTTTCATTTAGATCCTGAAACAAGCACAAATAAAGATTGCCTGAGGATTGGGAGGTGAAATAAGAGTGACTCTTTCATATCTGCAATCTACGATTAATTCAACTGGTGGGATAGGAGAGACATTGCTGTGACAGGGTAGAGGGAGCTTTAATACTGTAAAGAATAGTGCATGCAATAGTGCTCTAAACTGGAGGCTAAAAGAACATCTAATCTCAGATGTTCCGTCCCCTGCGCCAAGAGTCCTCTCCTCCATTCATTATCCATTCCCCAGGACTCATATTGCAAAGCAGCATCATGTACACAGGGCTCAGCGAATGTCTGTTCAGAATGCATGTTCATTTCAATGGTGTATAAATTCATCTGAGAAACTGAAGCAAGCGTAATGAACATACATATACCTGGACTAGGAGAAGCAGCTTGTTCAATAAGTTTATCTAGCTTTCTACTATTACTTTTTAGCGATACGTTCCCCCTTTTCAATCTGGTAAACCTGATTATTAATATGGTTCCATATTCTATCTTTATTAATAACTTCTGTTATGGTGCACAGTTATGATATTACAAATTTTTAGAAAAACTGTTTTAAAAGTTAAATTAAAACCTTGGACTGAGTTTAAAGACTGTTTCAAAATGGCTTCAAGCTACCAGACAGAATTGTACATTCCAGGCTGGGTCTCCTCTTCTGAGAAAATAAAAGACAATCCTCAATTTAACTATCGTTCACTGCGGTCTCGTCCAGCAGATAAAGTTTCATTGACACCTCATTGTAAGAATGTAAATTGTGCCTTGGTCAGGACAACAGCTAAGAACCGCTCTGAAGAAGGGTAATATGGACTCTCTTTCTCTCCCCACAGATGCTGTCAGACCTGCTGAGTTTCCCCAGTATTTTGTTTTTGTTTCAGATTTCCAGCATCCTCAGTATTTTGCTTTTAGCCAAGAATCACAGGTGGGAGAAAGGTCATTTGAAGTGTCAATGCCTTATTCAGGAGATGACTTGGCATTTTGTACAAGTCATATCATAGCAGCAGCCAGCTTAGCTCCAGCAAAAGGCACTGAAAAGGGCACGAAGCTCAAAGACAAAAAACATCATCAGAGAAGCAGACAAGAGCTTCAACGCGGGGAGAGTGTGACCAATAAGAACAGCCAAACTGCTGGAATCAGCTAGGCTAAAAAAAGGGCCACACTGCAGTTCCTTGAAAGAGAACTAAAGGAACCCCTCTCTCCCCCACCTGGTTCCACTTATTAAGCTGTTAAAGCAACCTCTGGCAATTCAACAGTGGAAGCCATCGCAGCTGCAGAGACAACTCTGCAACCTCAAGACCTTCACTTCAGACAACACAGCACCTCTACTTTTAACAAACCAGGCCTACGCCGAATATGGACTAATCTCGATTTACGTTTAAGTATCATTTTATCTTCATTTTTAACTAATCTCTGTTTGTAACTTGACCTTTTAAATAACTTCAGAGCAGTAGAGTGAAATAAACTAACTTTTTAAGTAAAAAGGCTTTGCTGCTGGGTTATTTTTACATTGAATTAATCACTCCGAGGGTAAAAGATGCACACTCACACAAATACACAGTTCACAGCTACTTTGAAAAACACCTTTTAAAGCGTCCATGACACCTGATGAAGAGACCAACTATATTCTATCAGCAACAAATTTGGCTACAAAGATAGGTAGGAAAGCGAGTTGTGAGGAGGGTACAAAGGGTCTGCAGAGGGATACCGATAGGTTAAGTGAGCAGGCAGAAATTTGGCAAGTGGAGTATAATATGGGAAAATGTGAGGCTGACCACTGACAGGAAAAGCAAAAAACAGAATATTATTTAAATAGAGAGAGACTACAGAATGCAGCAGTACAGAGGGATCTGGGTGTCCCTGCACATGAAGCACAAAAAAGTTAGTGTGCAGGAACAGCAAGTAATCAGGAAGACAAATGGAATGTTGGCCTTTATTGCAAGGGAGATGAAGTAAGGAACCACTACTGCTAAAACTACACAGCGTATTGGTGAGACCTCATTTGGAGGACTGTGCACAGTTTCGGCCTCCTCATTTAAGGAGGGACATGCTTGCATTGGGAGCAATTCAGAGAATGTCCACTAGGCTGATCCCTGGGATGAAGGGGTTGTTTTATGAGGAAAGATTGAGCAGGTTAGGCCTATACACATTGGAGTTTGGAAGAATGATAGGTGATCTTAGTGAAACATAAGATTCTGAGGGGGTTTGACAGGGTGGATGCTGGGAGGATAAACAAAATACTGCAGATGCTGGAGGTCTGAAATCTGGGTCCTGAAGAGGAGTCATATTTGACCGGAAATGTTAATTCTGTTGCTCTCTTTCCACAGATGCTGCCAGAGTTCGTGTGGAATAGAGCCAGATGTGAAATAGAGCCAGCTGTCGCTGGTCATCTGTAAAAGGAAGAGCAGTAAAGCCTTCTGTGGGAGGCCCATAACTAAGATTTTTCAGTGCGTGGTAGCTTCATGATTTTGGACAGTGTGACTAAGTTATTTTAAAACATACTACTATTGTAAGTATTTCAGCTAAAGCCAAGGGCAGTGCTGAGTCCAGTAGTAGGAAATAAAGAACAGAAAGTATGAGGAGAGGTATATAAAAGTTAAATTCATGAAGCTCAGTGATGGGTGGCTACAATCTGTCATGTGCTTAGAAATTTTATCCAACCAAGGAACGAAACCTGCAAAACTGAAGTGATATCTCACTACGAGGCATCAGAACATAAAGGTAAATTGATAAAGACTTGAATGAATGAAAGAAAGCAATAGTCATCAGTAAATCTAATTCAGAAAAGGCCCTGAAAGCATCCTTTCTAAAGTGCTTCAGATTGCTCAAAGCAAGAAAGCCCGTACAATCGGGAAGGGCCAATTTTGCCAGCTGGTGTAAAAATCTGCAAAGTGATGGGTCACGAAGATGCAGCATAAAAGCTGGAGGCCATCCCACTTTCTAACAACACGGCTAGTCGATGAATCGAGGAACTTTCCAGAGATATGAGATGCCAATCAACAGAAAGGCTTCACAAATGCGAGCAGTTTGCTATTCAGGTCAATGAGACGACAGACGTTGGTAGGGCGGTGCAATTATTCGTTTATGGTTCATTACATTTGTTTGGGAGAAATTTTCTTAGAAACATAGAAAATAGGAGTAGGCCATTCGGCCCTTCGAGCTGGCTCCGCTATTCAATACGATCATGGCTGATCCTCTATCTCAATGCCATGCTGCCGCTCTCTCCCCATACCCCTTGACACCTTTAGAGTCCAGAAATCCATCTATTTCCTTCTTAAATATATTCAGTGGCTTGGCCTCCACATTCCTCTGTGGTAGAGAATTCCACAGGTTCACCACCCTCCGAGTGAAGAGGTTTCTCCTCATCTCAGTCCTAAATGGCCCATATCCTGAGACTGTTACCCCCTTGCTCTAGGCCCCCTAATCAGGGGGAAACATCATCCCTGCATCCAGTCTGTTCAGCCCGCCAGAATTTTATACGTTTCAATGAGATTTCGCGCCCCCCCCCCCCACCCCCCACCCCCATCATTCTTCTAAACTCCAGTGAATACAGGCCTAGTCGGCTCAATCTCTCCTCATACGACAATCCTGCCAACCCAGGAATCAGTCTGGTGAACTCCCTCCATTCAAAGTATATCCTTTCTTAGGTAAGGAGACCAGATCGGCACACAATACTCCAGGTGTGGTCTCACCAAGGCCCCGTACAGCTGGTATTAAGACAACCTTGCTCCTATACTCAAGTCTTCTAGCAATGAAGGCCAACATATCATTTGCCTTCTTAACTACTTACTGCACCTGCATGCTTGCTTTCAGTGACTGGTGTACAAGGACACCCAGGTCCCTTTGTACATCAACATTTCCCAATCTATCACCATTTAAATAATACTCTGCCATTCTGTTTTTTCCTACCGAAGTGGATAACTTCACACTTTACCACGTTACACTGCATCTGCCATGTATTTGCCCACCCACTCAACCTGTCTAAATTGTCTTGGAGCCTCTTAACACCCTCCTCATCGCTCACAGTCCAGAGTGAGTAGCAGGTGAAGAAATATTCAAGTTATTGCGATTTCATGGAATCAGAATCACTTAGGTAGGAGAACAGTGTTCTGGTTTGTACAGACAGTGCTGCCACTGACTGGTGTTATTACAAGAGCCATAAACCCACAGGTAATCATCACAAATTGTATGTTGCATCACTACGCCCATAATTTAAAAAGAATGGAAGCTAAATTACATGCTGTGCTAAATACAGCTGTGAAAGCTTTCACAATTTGTGTCCCCACATGGGAGACTGACCGGAAATATAAGAGCTCATGGGAACCAAGGGAAAGTAGCAGGTTGGCACTAAATGTGGCTCAGTGACAGGAAGCAAAGGGTAATGGTCAATGGGAGCTTTAGTGACTGGACAGCTGTTTCTAATGGGATACCACAGGGCTCAGGACTGGATTCCTTGCTTTTTCTGATATAGACAAATGTAGGAGGCTCAACTAAGAACAACACAGATGATACGGAGGGGCATGTTAGTGGGGTGGTGAAAAAGGCATATGAGACACTTGCCTTTATCAATCGAGGCATAGATTACAAAAGTAGGAGGTCATGTTGAAGTTGTATAGAACCTTGGTGAGGCTACAGCTGGAGTACTGTGTGCAGTTCTGGTCGCCACATTATAGGAAGGATGTGATTGCACTGGAGGGGGTGCAGAGAAGATTCACCAGGATGTTGCCTGGGATGAAACATTTAAGTTATGAAGAGAGGTTGGATAGAATTGGGTTGTTTTCGTTGAAACAGAGAAGACTGAGGGGCGACCTGATCAAGGTGTACAAGATTATGAGGGGCATGGACAGGGTGGATAGGAAGCAGCTGTTCCCCTTAGTTGAAGGGTCAGTCACGAGGGGACATAAGTTCAAGGTGAGGGGGCAGGAGGTTTTGGGGGGGGGGAAGAATGTGAGGAAAAACTTTTTTTACCCAGAGGGTGGTGATGGTCTGGAATGCACTGCTTGGGAGGGTGGTGGAGGCGGGTTGCCTCACATCCTTTAAAAAGTACCTGGATGAGCACTTGGCACATCATAACATTCAAGGCTATGGGCCAAGTGCTGGTAAATGGGATTAGGGAGGTAGGTCAGGTGTTTCTCACGTGTCGGTGCAGACTCGATGGGCCGAAGGATCTCTTCTGCGCTGTGATTCTGTGATACAAAAAAGGCTGCATGGTTGATTGTGAGGAAGAAAGCTGTAAACTACAGGAAGATAGCAATGGACCGGTCAGGAGGGCAGAAGTGGCAAATGGAGTTCAGTCCAGAGGAGTGAGAGGTTGGGGAAAGACAAACAAGGTAAAGGAATACACAATAAATGGTCAGATATTGAGAAGTGTAGAGGAACAGAGGGACATTTAAAGTGCATGTCCAAGAGATCCCTGGAGGTCACAGAACAGGTAGACAAGGTGATTAAGAAATATGAGGTACTTTTCTTTATTCGCCAAGACATCAGCAGGGTAGCTATGTTAGAACTGCAGAAAATACTAGTTTGGCTTCAGCTGGAATACTGCGTATCGTTCTGGTCACCACATTATAGGAAGAATACAATAACATTAGAAACACAAGTTCTGTAGGCAAGACTGGAGAATTGAGTTCTGAGGGAAGATTGGATAGGTTGGGACTGTATTCTTTGGAACAGAGAAAGGCTGAGGGGTGATTTAAATTGAGATGGATTAAATTATGAGGGGCACAGAGTGGATAGGAAGGACCTATTTTCCTCAGCAGAGAGAAGTCATATATTTAAATTAATTAGTAGAAGAATCAGAGGGTAGTAAGGATCCAGAACTCTGCCTGAAAGAGCAGTCAAGGCAGAAACCCTTGTTACATTTTTTTTTTTAAGTACTTGATTAAGCAGTTAAAGAGCTGTTACCTACAGGGCTACGGAGAAAGAGCTGAAAAATGGGATTAGTTTCTTTTCTGGTTGGCACAGACATAATGGGTATCCTACTATTTATCGTGTAATCCCTTGCCTTGTTTATCCTCCCAAAATACATTACGTCACACATCTCTGGATTGAATTCCATTTGCCTTTTTTTATCTACCCACCTGACCAGTCCACAGATATCTCTTTGCATCATCCTACAGCTTTCTTCCTCACTAGCACTGCCACTTCCTTTGTGCTGTAAAGTCTCTAAGTTCTGTCCAACTACAGACCTGTGATTTCAAGCCTGTTCTCAAAGCAGTGTTCAGAGATGGGTGCATGATCTGAAAAATGGTTTCACGCTGAAGTATTTTGGTTAACTCGTGGCAGGCCTCTTGGGAAGAAGTTTTTTGAGCTTCAGAGGAAGCTGGTGACTTTTCATTGTGCATAATCCTGCATTCATCGAAAACGTCCCTAATTGTGGATAAAGGGAGTTGCGTAACTTGTCGACATTATTAATCTGTGAAATACACAATCTGTCAATGCAAGGGAGCAATGCAACCATTCTTGAAGCAAGTGACAAAAGTGCCACATTTCGGAAGAAAATTGAGGTTTGGCAAACTGGGCTGAGCAACGGAGTTTCAGATCTGTTCCTGCGACTGACTGAGCTTTTGAATGCAAACACAATGACGGTCGAATGTGTGAAAGGAAGGGTCATTGCTCAGCTTCCAACTTTAGCAGAGCGTCTCAGTGTTTGCTTTACAAATAGAAACACAGTTAAATACGACCTGATTCAGCATTCAACACTTGTGCCATCTTGTTGCCCAAGTGCAGAAACAGGAGAGGAGCGGATAGAATTGTCCTGTGAGGAATTGTCCTCACTGAGAATTAAATTTTAGGAGCAAACACCTTCTGGTTTTAACCATCTCCTGCTGTGAAGGATCTAGAACGGTCATTTCTTTTTCTTTCGTGGGATGTGGGCATCACGGGCAAGGCTGGCATTTGTTGCCCATCTCTAATTGCCCTTGAACGGAGTGGCTTGCTAGGCCATTTCAGGGGGCAGTTAAGAGTCAAGCATGTGGGTCTGGGCTTTCATGTAGGCCAGACCAGGTAAGGATGGCAGATTTCCTTCCCTAAAAAGGACATTAGTGAACCAGATGGGTTTTTGCGACAATCGATGATAAAGGTCACCATTACGGAGACTAGCTTTCAGTTCCAGATTTATTAGTTAATTGAATTTAAATTCCAGCAAATTCGGTGGTGGGATTTGAATCCATCTCCCAAGAACACTAGACTGGGCCTCTGGATTACTAGTCCAGTGACATTACCACAACACCACTGCCTCCCCTAAAAGAAACAATGCAAAGTAAAAGAAGCAATGGTAATATTGTGACCTTTCCCAACAACATACATTTGTGAAACATCATTTTCTGCCATGAGAGAAACAAAGACAGGCAGAGATCCTGCCTGGAGGTGGAGAAGGATTTACAGGGGTCATTGTCAGACAAACATTACACCGACGATAGACAGATTCTGCAGTGAAGAAACAGGCACACCCATTTCAGGCATTTGTATATAAATACTAGTTTTCTTAAACGCATTGTTAAAAACTCTTTACAGCACTTTTACATTATGAGTATTGTACAGCATTATAGATTAGATGGGGGAGGTCTACAATTGCGACTCCATTTGAAAAGGGGTCCTTTGACTACTGGGCTAGAGGGTCAAAGGAAAAGGCATTGAATGGACATGGGAACAGTGTGGGTAAATGTGATCAGGACTATTTACTCCTTGTGAATAAATGCTGTCATGGACTAGTTAGGCTAACACTTCCATGTATTAACTTGTGTATATTTGAGATATCTTGTATGAACATCTCCTCACTGGAATCAAAACATCTGACTAATCACACTCTAACAGAGTACCTGCCCAAGACAATAGTCTCCAAGCCTTACTGACAATTTGCTGTGCTCACAAACATATCTTAGACATAGCTGGATGGAAATGTTTTAGGCCTTTCTGCCATAGTGCACCAAGGGGCTGGGAATTGTACAGACCCCTCGGGCTGTATGACTCACAAGGAACGGATGCAGTGAATACTAAATGTATCATAATTGTATTGAAGCACCTCAGAGTGCAACATGATTTATTTCGATGGTTCGAATACCATTGCACTGACTGTAATGGCTACATTGAAATGTCTGTAATGTTCATTGATTGTATGGGGAAAAGTTGAATGTGATTGCACTTTTTGTGACGGCCATTTTGAAATGTTTTGTAATGTTCTTTCAGATATTTTATGAATAAAGTATATTTTTCCAAAAAAAATGTTTTAGAAAGTGACAGCCAAAAAGAAAAGTTAACTCTTTGTTGGGCCCCTGATGGCAGGTTTTGAAAGTTTGGGTATTTCAGACTGCTGCCTTTCCAGAGCAGTTAACAGTCAGAGAGATCAATCAACAAGCCCTGCTAAATGAGATGACAGATAGAAGCAGATGGCTGGCTACTTGATTGCTTGTCAAAAAACAGATAGATGGCATAACACAGTAATGGATGGATAGTGAAAGAGGCAGGCAGCTGGAGAATAAGCAGACAATGAGAAAAAGTCTTCATCTGTTTCATGAATGATCTTCCTTCCATCATAAGGTCAGGAGTAGGGATGTTTGCTGATTGCACACAGCACCATTCACGACTCCTTGGATAGTGAAGCAGTCCATGTCCAAATGCAGCAAGACCTGGACAATATTCAGGCTTGGGCTGACAAGTGGCAAGTGACACTTGAGCCACACAACTGTCAGGCAATGACCATCTCCAACAAGAGAAGATCCAGCCATCTCCCCATGACATTCAATGGCATTACCATCACTGAATCCCGCATTATCAACATCCTGGGGATTACCATTGACCAGAAACTGAACTGGACTAGCCGTTTAAATACTGTGGCTACAAGAGCAGGTCAGAGGCTAGGAATCCTGCAGCGAGTAACGCACCTCCTGATTCACCAAAGCCTGTCCATCTACAAGGCATAAGTCAGGAGTGTGACAGAATACTCTCCATTTGCCTGGATGAGTGCAGTTCCCACAACACAAGAAACACCACCCAGGACAAAGCAGCCCACTTGAATGGCGCCCCATCCACCACTGACACGCAATGGAAGCAGCATATGCCACCTACAAGATGTGCTGCAGCAACTCATCAAGCCTCCAACAGAACCTTCCAAACCTGCAACCTCAACCAACTAGAAGGCCAAGGGTATCAGATGCATGGGAACACCACTACCTGCAAGTTCCCCTCCAAGCCACTCACCATCCTGACTTGGAAATATATCACCATTTCTTCACTGTCACTGGGTCAAAATCTTGGAACTCCTTTCTTCACAGCACTGTGGGTGTACCTACACCACATGGACTGCAATAGTTCAAGAAAGCTGCTCACCACCACCTTCTCAAGGGCAACTAGGGATGGGCAATAAATGTTGGCCTAGCCAGCAACACCCATATCCCATGTATGAATACATTTTTTTTTAATTAATAAAAGGACACTAAGGCAAAATAAAACCAGCTCAGAGTTCCTGCTGGGGTTTTTAATAAGTCGGAGATAATAAATTGGTATAAAGGGTCCAAAGTAAGCATAGGAAGGCAAAGATCTATGAACTTACTTTGTAAAGGGTTGAAGGGAATCAGAGTACAACAGGGGCAACCACTGGATAGGGTCAGATGACAGAGGGGTAAAACATGAATGTGGAAGTCACTTTTACCAGGATGGGACAGAATCTAGAATAAAACAGAGTTCTTATTTTTTTAAAAACACATTGAATTCTCAATCCAGCCAGGACATGGACATAAAAACTTGCACTTAGCAGATCCCATTGGGTCTGACAATTAGATCAGGGAACGACTTAAAACAGATTGAACTGTCCGCGTCAGGGTATCTCATACTGTAAGGTGACAGCGAGACCCCCAGTCTCTGTCAGGGTATCTCATACTGTGAGGTAACAGCGAGACCCCCAGTCCCTGTCAGGGTATCTCATACTGTGAGGTAACAGCGAGACCCCCAGTCCCTGTCAGGGTATCTCATACCGTAAGGTGACAGCGAAACCCCCAGTCCCTGTCAGGGTATCTCATACTGTGAGGTAACAGCGAGACCCCCAGTCCCTATCAGGGTATCTCATACTGTGAGGTAACAGCGGGACCCTCAGTCCCTGTCAGGGTATATCATACTGTGAGGTAACAGCGAGACCCCCAGTCCCTGTCAGGGTATCTCATACTGTGAGGTAACAGCGAGACCCCCAGTCCCTGTCAGGGTATCTCATACTGTGAGGTAACAGCGAGACCCCCAGTCCCTGTCAGGGTATCTCATACTGTGAGGTAACAGCGAGACCCCCAGTCCCTGTCATGGTATCTCATACTGTGAGGTAACAGCGAGACCCTCAGTCCCTGTCAGGGTATCTCACACTGTGAGGTAACAGCGATACCCCCAGTCCCTGTCAGGGTATCTCATACTGTGAGGTAACAGCGAGACCCTCAGTCCCTGTCAGGGTATCTCACACTGTGAGGTAACAGCGATACCCCCAGTCCCTGTCAGGGTATCTCACACTGTGAGGTAACAGCGAGACCCTCAGTCCCTGTCAGGGTATCTCATACTGTGAGGTAACAGCGAGACCCCCAGTCCCTGTCAGGGTATCTCATAC